>NC_056737.1:678054004-678256504 GCF_019279795.1 Protopterus annectens | reverse complement strand
TGCAGTGTGTGTGAATAGGCCATAAACCATTCCTCTGGAAACACACACACAACACTTAGTCATACACAACTTTACAATTGACAGGACTGGGTATACAACTGCTAGATGAATAATGAATTGTACTGTCATGTTACACAGTTATCACAAGCACCACAGACACTATAGTGCTGAGGGCTATGAGAAGCAAATGTCTACAGTGATTGACATTGGCACATCATGTGATATTGGCCAATTGGATGTGTGGTGGGTGGGACAGTCCTCATGATGGGAAGCTCTTTGTCACTGTCTATCTCTCTCTCTTCCCCACATCTCTGTTTGTGTATGTTTGACCTATTATAGTGTGTTGTCCTTGGATATATGTGTGTATTCCTATCTGATGTGTGTGCAAAGCATGAATGGTGTGCAATGTGGTGTGTGTCCACAGAAATCTGTGACTGACAGATATGTATAGTCCACTGTTCTTGTCAGACATGGGCTTCATTACTCTAAGTGTGGGAGCATGCCCAGTATGTCCTTCTGTATTGAATGTGTGAATCCGTTACAGGTAGATTGTACTCCAGTGCAGCCATTTGTGTTATACACCTACAGATAGCAACTTGTTTCTGCAGGATATCTGTAGATAGGTTGACAATATGGAGTCACAATGGGCAAAGGATAGTGGAATAGTGTAACTAATTGTGTCTGTGCTGCTTGTGCTACATGGTTTTGGTGTTAGCAGAGATATTCAGACATATGTACTGTTTTACACTGTGATGTATTATGTCATCAACTACTGACAGATATACTTATTTACTCACAGTAATTTCCTGGGGAATACAAGATGAATTTACCTGTGTCCAGTATTGTGGTCTGCAGCCTACATATTCTTTCACACTCATGCCATTCTAGAGGGGGAGCTGCAGACACTTGCTGATGGGTCTGTGTAAATGGTCCAGCACCTTGGTACTGTGGTGGCTGAGTATACCCTGCTTGTACATCTATCGACGTGACAGAATGGCCATATCCTGATGTGGCTATATCTGTCAGCTGTACAGATTTACATAGGTTACCTAGAGGCAGGGCTCATATATCTGGTCAATTTCCCTTCACATTGTGGTTATGAGCAAGTTTGTAGCCATCCATTACTGGATTTTCAGGCAGGGGTAGCATGGGCACACATTAGAGTTTCAGACTTCAGACACTCCTTGGTGTCCATGCTTCTACACCCCCCCCCCTACATTATTCTATCCTCTTTCTAACATTATGCAAGCAATATCTGATAAGTATCCCTATAATTATCCCTTCATCCCAGCGGTATTTAGGGGTTGGTCCACAGTTCGTGCAGTAGGACATAGTGGGCATGCTACTGAGATTTGTCAACATGGCCTTGCATTTGTGTTCTGTGGAATGTGTTATGTTATCTGGGACCCCATGAGATAACATACATTGGCAGTATGGGTGAAGCACAGACCTTTGACAGAGAACTGTAGGGCATTTGGTAGTGCTGCAGGCCATCTGTAGCAGGCCAGTACATTCTGTCACTCCTACAGTCCCAGGCTGCAAGCCACTGGATTCCCCTGGGGTGACAGGGTAGGCGTGTGAGGTGTTAATTGCAATAGTTCCTGTCCTTATTAATCCATTGGTGTGAATGTTGGCAGGGTGCTGCTTACAGCTAGGGACACACCTGCATGGGACACCTCCTCAGCATGCTGCATTCTGTGGGTATTCCCATACAGAAGTGGTTGTCATACTGTACTCATTCCCAACAGCAGGGATATGACCTGTGATGAACCTGTGGCTGATGGGGTGAACTGAGTGCATGTGTGCTATGGAAGCTTCTTGCAGCTGACTCACAGATATAACTGGGACATCCCTTTATGCTGGCTTGTGCGGGGACATCAGCAGTTTCTCATTCATTCATAACTGTGCCTTTTGTGGTCTGCCAGTGTTTGGCCAGACTACATCAGTATTCCATACTACACAGACAACTAATGTGCTGCTAACCTGTATGTACAATTCCAAAGGTGTGTGCATTTGACAGTTACATTTTATATAATCTGTCTAGGGTACTTCCACCTGTGCAGTGTGTGTATGTCTGGGCCCACATTCATGGCATGTTCATCTTTCAGATGGTGACAGGTATTACATCTGAACAATGAGTATGGATGACTGCTGGATTGGGACTTGCTGGGATGCATTGTGTTTGGCACTACAGTTGTCAGAACGTGGCCCTGTCATCAACAGTACTGGCCATAGGCCCGGGGGACACAACCCTCCATGCCTACATGCTGCCCACTTCCACACAATATACAACACACAACAACCTAACACACAGAGCCCTGCACACTGTACATGTGCAACAATCTATCCTGCTAATTTGGCCAGCTCAGCTAATCTGTGCTCCACTGTTATTAAACCCACACATATGTGTTACTACATTTCTACATAGGATTGGGGGGGGGCACACCTGACACCTGCAATCATTTGCTATGACTGTACTAGTATTTCAGGTACTCTGTTGGCTTCCATTTCATTCAGTATTCTAACCTATCATGCAGACTAGAGGCATATCAGTGGAGTACAGATCTTAGGTTTTATTAACCTACATTTCAGTTTCAGACTTCTTACCCTTCAGTACTAACATCCAACTGCCTGACCTGTTGTAGTCTGTCTGTGTAGGTCTGGAGGGGGGGCTGTTCTCCATCGCCATCAATCAGAGGCCTTAGCACAGCCTTTCTTTGTGGTCATCTACACCTGTCCTGCTGGCTGAGACTGTTGTTGTGTATGTGATCCTCACTGACATGCATGTGTGTGTCCTATAGACACACATTTAGCCCACCACATGTCCTGCAGTGGGATTTGTCACCTTGTCTAGTACTGCCTACTATGTTGACACCAGTATTTGTTATCGCTTTCATGCCACCCACATAGGTGTTTACTATCTGCTGCCATCCCATTAAGCCACCCGTTTCCCTTGCATGCACACATCCGTACCATAGATACAAGTAGCAGAACATATGTCTCCATTCAGCAATTTATAGGGAGAGTGACTTACCTTGTGACTGTTCCAGTATTGAGGATGGTGCTGGAGGGCTGACTATGTTGGATGCACATATTACACTCCTTATACATGGTAAAAAACAGGTAGTGTCATGTTTGGCATCCCTTTTACTGTATGTGCAAGTCAGAGAGAGGTGTCATTCTCTGGGTTCCTACCGTGTCAGTGTATGTGCTATGCATTGCCTCTTTGCCAAAGCCTGGACATACTGGGCATGCCTCCTTCTGCCTACAGGGGCAGGCTCAGGTTGTTCCTCCTCCGAGTCACTCTGTGCCTGTGCTGGCCTTGGCAATGGTGGAGGCTGTGTGGCTCTGCCCCATGCTGTTCCTGCTGCAGCTGTTTCCACAGGATCATATTTTGTAGCATGGCACATGCAATGAAAATTTGGGTACATGTAGCTGGAGAGTACTACAAACCTCCACTGGATATGTCCAGGGACCAGAACTGTAACTTGAGCATCCCAAACACATGCTCTATTATGATTCTGGTTTGTGTGTGTGCTTCATTATGGAGTTCTTGTTCAGGTGTGTGTGCATTTCTGATGGGTGTCATCAGCCACGGCTCCAGTGCGTAATCAGCATCCCCCACTAGGTGGCCATATGGGATGCCCCACTGGCAAATCTCTGGTGCCGCTGCTTCATATGCCAGATGTGGGAGTCGTGATAGCTTCCAGGGCTGCCAGCACACACATTCATTGTAATGCCCTGGGCATCGCACATGACCTGGCAGTTGATGGAGGGGAAGCCTTTGCAGTTTATGTAGACCCTACCTCGCTCGCCGGGTGGTGCTTTGATGTGTAAGTATATGCAGTCTATAGCACCCACTACCTTGGGTATTCTGCTACTTGGTGGAAGAGATGCATATTGCTGGTCAACGCTTCACGGGTGCTGTGGAAATATATGTGCTCACCGGCATGTGCTGCCATGGCATCCAGGAACTGGTGGAGCATCCTGGATGCTGATGCCTGTGAGATCCCCATGATATCCCCATTTTCCCTTTGGAAGGTACCTGTGGCTAGTATTTTTAAGCCCACACATATCTTGGTATCCACTGGGATGGGTTCCCCTCTGTTGGTTCTGTGTGTGAGGCGTGGCTGGCACAGCTCAACAATTTGCTGTAGGAGGTCCCCATCCACCCTATAGCTCTCCACTATCTTCAGCCCATGGTAGGTTACCTGAGTCTGTACACACTTCTCCTTCTCACTGTGGGTTGGTCATCAGCATTCTCATCCTCACCGCCCTCAGCCTCTTCCACATACTGATTTATGGGAGCAACAGCAGCCCCTATCATTTTGTTGGCTTTGTTAGGTAAAATTTCCTCATTTGTGTACACCGGTGGTGTAGAGTTTGTGGGAAAAACCAGAGTGAAAGGTGTTTGCAGAGTTTATAGTAGTGTGCTGGGCTGGGCTGCTGCCTGTGTAATTGGCTGATTCTGAAACATTTTACCTGCCAGCTATGCTAGTTCTCCTTGATTACCTTCCGACTGCTTTTTTCCCTTCCCATTGGCTTCCCATTTCAGCCCCGAGATGCGCCATGCAAACCCAGTGCTCAGATGTGAATGGACCTGCTATTTCCTAGGGGGGTTTTTGTATAAAGCCCGGTTCATGGCACACACACCCATTTAGGCAATGCAAATACTGCTAGGCAGCTTCAGACACACCTCCTTCCTTAGCTGTGCTTAGCTAAGGGCAAACACGGGCCAATAAGTTTACAGCAGTCATGATACTCCCCCTTATGAGGTCATCTAGGTCTTAAGCTTAGACCATAGTGTTATTGCACCTACACGTTTGGGTGCAAGCTAGCACTGAGGGGAAATCTATGATTCAGTATCATTCCCCTTATTTCCATAGAAGTTGGTATGGTTGAGGGGGTTCAGGGGGGTTTTATCCACTGCACAAAATAGTGTTTTTTTATTGATGTTCTTTTGTGATTTAGTATAATAAGATAATCTTTTTCACATATTTATGTGTGTGTGTGTGTGTGTGTGTGTGTGTGTGTGTGTGTGTGTGTGTGTGTGTGTGTGTGTGTGTGTGTGTGTGTTGTAATGGTCTATATCACCACATCGAATGGTGATAAGTTCGAACGCCCTTTGTTCGAACCTAAAAGTCCGAAAGCCCTAAACAGCGAACTCACGGAACAGCGATTTTTTTCCAGCGAAAAAAATCATTGCTCGATGAAAAAAAAAACAATCACAACTTTAAAACAAACTAAAGTGAGGGGCTTCACCTCCCACACCCCCCACACACCCTACTTAAATATACCAACTCCGAGATTGTACTACAGTGGAGGAAATAGCAAAGACCCGAAGATGGCCCACCAATTTTTTTCCCTGGGAAAAAAAAATTGATGTTCTGTAACTTTGCGGTTTAGGGCTTTCGGACTTTTCGGTTTGAACAAAGGGCATTCAAATTTATCACCATTCGATGTGGTGATACAGACTCATGTTGTGCACATGCGTGCACAGGTTCCATTCAGATGCTTGACTCTTCAGAAAGTCAAACCTTATATGGTTGGGACCATATAATCAAGTTTCTGAAATGTCAAAGCTTTTGAATACAGACTGCAGTACAATGGGGACTGGGGAATTTCCCCACTGTAGTGTGATCTCAGAGTTGGTATATATAGTATGCAGGGGGTGTAGGGCTGAGGGGGGGGCTTGCCCCCCCTGCAAAAATGCAGATTTTTGTTGTTTTCTAAAGTTCACTTTTTGGAAAGTCAGTTATATGGTCTTGACCATATGAAATTAGTCTTTTTTCAACAGTCGAGCATGTGATCCACGTTCATAAGTGTGTGTGCATTTATATCTTTTCTAATGATTGCATTTTCTTAACCTATTTCAAAATTATCTGCGGTGGTGGTGCTGCGGTAGCATTGTCACCTCACAGTAAGACGTTGTCCTGTTCGATTCTCAGCTAGAACGTCTTCTGTGTGGAGACATGCGTGAATGGGTGTACCTTCGTTGAAGGCTGTGTGTCAGGGCTGGCAACTCGGCATGTAAAAATCTACTGTCAATCATTAGCGGACCGGAGTTCCACTGTGGTGACCCCTAACTGGGAAAAGCCGAAAGACACAACATTAAATATCTTACCCAACATATCTAAATAATTAGCTGGTCAGTATAGTGATCATTCCACTAGAATTAGGCAAAGTGTCCACTGATTCCCTTCCACTGCTCCTCTGCAATTGTAGCTGCAGTCATATTCCCTTGGTCAACAAGATAAAGAGATAATTTAGATTTTCTTACATAACTTTTTTGTTAAAGTTATCTAAATACAGTGGGCTTGAAACAGTTTTTCATTTTTTGCTTGCCCCCTCCACCAAAACTATGCATGATTAAATACCTTACATGTTCCCTCTGACTTGTTTAATTGATATATAAATATTTAGATGTCGCATTTACTGCAGTGGCGGCTGGTGACTTCAAATCAAAGGGGGGCTGCAGGAGATAGCTGAATGGGTGGGGTCAATGGGAAGGGGTGTGGCCAACGAGAAAGGGGAGGAGCTATGCTCAAAACCACAAAAAAATAACTAAATACACTGCCCTGGGTGCCAAACCATCATTATGAGAGTCCAATAAAGACAAAATTAAGTGTAGAAGAATAAAGATATTTCAATGCATTGGCTGCATGGCAGCTTACTTAATATCTAGATGGAAACAAAAAGGTTGTGAGGCATGAAAAAATAAATTACTTTTTAAATACATTAATGGAATGCCAGTCAAAATCTAAGTTTAAGAAAAACAAGCAGCATTCAACTCAAACCACTTCTTGCACTGCAGTTCTAATTATAATTTATATTCAGCTTTATTAAAGTACCAAGTAACATGCTGAAAGTAGAAATCTCTGATGCCCCCACTTGTAAAAATGTTTCTTATCCAAAAAAAAGACCTGCTGTCTGACAACTATCTACTTGTTTCATGGGGAAAACATGATCAAAGTAAAAAATGAAAAGCAAACAAGAAATAAGCTCAAGATACTTTGCTTAAAAGGATTACTGTGCAGGTTATGGACCACACGACTGGCATTCTGTTTAGTTTACGGGTAAAGCCTGCAGAGATGACTGGAAGTCTCTGAGTGTAATGAGCTTCTTAAAATAATGTAATCCTGTCCTTTATTACAAATACTGTCATATGCATTTCAATACCCAAGGCTTATACATTATCTAGTTAAGTATTCTCTACATGGCAACAACAGAAAGGCTTTCAATGTTGGCAATTTTTTAACAGTATGCTTATTAAAGCTTACTTGCATCTTACGATCTCAGCCAAGCTTACCTGATGGTCATTAAAGTATTGTTACTTAAACACAGAGCAACAGGCACTTTGAGTAATAAGCATAAATCAACAGTACAAAAAAATGACAGAAACCAGACCATTCTGCAAAAATTAAGGACAGATGAAAAGCCACTTTAGTACTTGTGTCTACCTTGGACGGGGGGGGGGGGGTACTCTGCACATTTACACTGCATAACTACTCCTTGCCTTGCTTCGACACATCCAGAGTCACTACATGGGGGAGTGGGGTGCAACAAGTATGTCACAATTTGAAATGTCTCTGGCTGACTGGGATGGCCCTGACACATTTGTCAAACCTCTCAACCTCAGAGCAAGAAATCTGGACAAAGCCATACAAAGAAGTGGGACAAAGGCCCAAAAATAAGGACAATTTTTAAATATTGCTCTTATAAACTTAGAAAGATAATAGAATAGGTCTTGCATTATGAGAGTATGAATTAGTATTCATTAGTATGAATTTTCTGAATGGTATGAAATCTGAAACTCAAATGTCTGTCATTATTTTCTAACTTCAGTCTTTAATGAGTTGTCACTAATTTGCCAAAAAAAACACAATTTTATGAAAAATGGACCAAAATGTGATGTAAAAATATAAAATAGCCACACAATACAGCTGAGAACCTGTCAAAGAAGGGACACTTTAATATTAGTACTGCTAACTTGAGCAGCTGACAAAATAAAAGAATCTACATGCATTTCTGAAATAAAAGTAATCTGTAACTCTGATTATTACAGTTATTTCTTAATTGTAAACCCTCCATGTTTTCTTCCAAAATTGCTATTTTGCGGAGGGATTATTAGGGGGAAGAGCAACATTTTGAGCCAAAATCAGGGACAGTTGAGAGGTTTGTCTAAGCCTAATTCTATAAAGCAATTTATTTGCATGTACCTCTCAACCTGTTAATGCAATAAATCTGGACAAGGTCAAATATATTGGGGGAACATATAAACAGTACTAAAAACTGTTCTTGTATAAACTGAGACAGTTGATAGAACAACAGGTCTTACTTTAGCATGCATTTTTCTGAAGGTTATGAAGTCTGAAACTAGTGTGTCATTATTTAGTGACTTAATTCCTAAATGATTTGCCAGAAAACCACAAATTTTATGAGGAACAAACCAAAAATAAGAAGCAAAAATCTATTCATTCTTTGAAAATCTGGACAGTTGGGAGGTATAGTTCAGCTGGGGCTGTCTTTAAGTTTGCCCCTTCCCCTCACAAAATCATGGTCGAATGGAGCCTCCCCCTGCAGCCATTCCAGTGATCCATTACTTGGCTATTTCACTCCATTTACCATAAACACTAATGTGCATACCGATTTACTTCTATGATGATTTGGACTTCATTTGAAAGTTTTATTTTGCATTTTACAGCACAAACACTAAGACATCTGCTAAACAAACTTAGCATTAAAACTTCTCTGCCCTTAAAACTCACATTCATTGAAACATCATTGAAACCCACATTCAAAGAAAAGACATTTTACCAGTGGCAGATAAAGATTAATTCTGGGCTGTTTTCAAATCATAGGCCCCTTGCATATGAAACATACATGTGCTCTTTGATACACCTTCCTATTGTTTTGAACATTTTTCCAGTAAACCATGAAACAAAACGCATGCACCAATAATAACAAAACTGCCCAATTCAGAACATCTTTCCAGCAAACAATGAAACAAAATGCATGCACCCATAATGACAAAACTGCCCAGTTCAGAACATTTCCATCATAAAAGTCTACTCAAACTTCTACAGTCCACCATTATCAGTAAATATGCACAATTCTACAGTCCACCATTATCAGTAAATATGCACAATTCTACAGTCCACCATTATCAGTAAATATGTACAATTCTACAGTCCACCATTATCAGTAAATATACACAATTCTACAGTCCACCATTATCAGTAAATATGCACAATCTCTGAAGAAGTAAAAAAGTCATCTAAATAATTCCACATTAAATAAATCTGTAACTAATGAAGAGGTTGCTGCTAGCAAACACCTTTATATTTCATGGTTTCATCGAAAAATAAAGTGTCTGATGCCCCTGAGTAATAAATTGCCTATATTACATTAAAAATGATAAACTAGTAATACTGCAAACAGGAAATGGATGGCAAACTGATAACAGGCTCATAGTTAGTATATTAACTTTTCCAGTACAGCAGCATTCACCCCTTGTGGGAGTAGAACCAACAACCTTCTGCATCAAAAGCAAGTACACAACCTGTTGTGCTATTAACAATGCAAGCTGACGTAGTATAAGCAGCACTAAACTTCTCTTCCCCTGTAGCTCTCAGCTCCTTGTAAAATCTACTCAATACTCAATTGCATCTCAACTTCGCAGCACAAGAAATCTGGAAAAAGCCAAATTTATTGGCGGGTGGTCAAAAGCCCAAAAACCAGGGACACATTATACATTGCTTGTATAATCTTGGAAAGTTGCTAGAATAAAATGCTGTGTTACCACCATACATTTTACTGCCAAGGTCCCTGTGCAAAAGAGTCAGAGCAACATACCACTATGCCAAATCAGCTGCTTTGTGAAAGAAAACCACTGTGTTACCACCATACATATTACTACCAATGTCCCTGTGCAAAACAGTCAGAGCAACATACCACTATGCCAAATCATCTGCTTTGTGAAAGAAAAATGCTAAGTTACCACCATACATTTTACTGCCAAGGTCCCAGTGCAAAACAGTCAGAGCAACATACCACTATGCCAAATCAGCTGCTTTGTGAAAGAGCGGAAGACTGAAACTTAAATGGCTATCATTTAATGAATTTAGTTCTCACCATAGCTGTCAACCTCTTAGCACAAACCACCTGGACAAACCCAGTAATGAGGGAATACAGCCCTCAAACATATTCAGTGAACTCAGTTCTTGCCATAGCTGTCAACCTTAGCACAAAAAACCTGGACAAAGCCAATAATGGGGTAATACAGTCCCAAAAATAAGGACAAGTTTCAAATATTCATCTTATAAACTTAGGTTGTGTTACTATGTATTTTCTGAAGAATATGAAGTCTGAAATTCAAATGCCTGTCAATTTTACTTCTGACGGAACAAAAATAATTTTCAGCAGAGGCCCAGAGAGAAATACTGCAGACACATGTCTTTGTAAAATGGCAGGACACCAGAGCAAATCCACACAAACACATGGATAAGATGCAGACTCCATACAGAAGGCACCCCAGCCAAGAATCAAACCAGAAAACCTATAGCTGTGAGGCAACAATGCTACCACTGCACCATCAAATATGTAAGGAATCAAACATTCAGAAACCTGAAGTCTGAAATTCAAATGCCTTTCAATTTTATTTAACAACAAAAAAACAATTTTCAACAGAGGCCCAGGAAGAAATAACACAGACATGTCTTTGTAACATGGGAGGACACAAAAGCAAACCCACACAAACACAGGGAGAAGATGCAGACCCCACAAAGAAGGCACCCCAGCCAAGAATCAAACCACCTGCAGCTGTGAGGCAACAGTGCTACCACTGCACCATCAAATATCAAGCATTGCAGCATTTAGAAACCACAGATATTATGAGGAACAGATCAGATCAGATATGAGGCAAAAATCTGCAATTTTTTTACAAATAGTGGTGGGTAGGGAATTCAGGTCTTTAACACCTGTATACAAGGTACAGGGTTCAAGCCTGAGGTATTCCCTACCACACCACCATGAGTCTAGCCACCAGTATATAGCAACTGGGGCATTTACACACACACACACACACACACACACACCCCTTACCTGTAAACTCCCCGTCCACACACATAAATCCGTAGCTACACACACACCCCTTACCTGTAAACTCCCCGTCCACACACACAAATCCATAGCTACACACACACCCCTTACCTGTAAACTCCCCGTCCACACACATAAATCTGTAGCTACACACACACTCCTTACCTGTAAACTCCCCGTCCACACACATAAATCCGTAGCTGCAAAACTCCCTTTGTTCCATACGCGCCTGTTCACATAAATCCATGTTTCTACATGAGACCCCGCCCATCCAGCTCCAAATCGCGAGATCTTCCTGATGAGACTGCAGCAAACTCCAGACTGCTGACCTTGCAGTTTGACTCCGATGAGGTTTCCCAGTGAGTTTCCTGGACAGTCTATTGCAGTTGTACTGCATAGACTTCTGGGATCTTGCTCTGACATGTTTCCCAGTCCGGACTGCTGCTGAAACAGTCTGCGCATGCTCCAGACTGTCTCAGCAGCAGTCCGGACTAGTGCGCATCCGTGAATTTTGAATTTTTATTTTATTTTCTTTTAATTTCTTTATGTTTTACAGCTGGGGGGGGCTGCAGTCCGGCAGTCCAATAGCACGGGCCGCCCCTGGTTTACTGTTGGTTATACATCATGACTAAAACTTACTTTCCTAATTTGATTTAAATGTTTACTGGAAATGTATGCTTCTAAGAATAGCAACAAACAGCTGTGTTCATTTGTAGATATCAGTATTATATAATCTATGCTCTTGTGTTACCAAATTGTTGTATTTACTAAGAATGATTTTCTTTCATCTCATGAAAGTGTGTTTAATTGCAATACATTGGAATGTCATACTACAAAAAATTTGTCTGTAGTCTATTTAATGCAGTCATGGCTCTGGATATGCTAACATAAAGATATTAGTTACTCACACTATAAGCATGCATTTTGTTTTACACCAGTGGAAATTATCAGTCACACATATGCTTTCAAGTAGATGCAAATATGGGTTAGACTTAACAGACCCATTTGTTTCTCCCTGCCAGACTCCTGCACAGTACTCATGTTTGGAAAAAAGTAGTGGTTCCCTTCTAAAGATAGTGAAATGACTGACACCAGAGATTTACCATTACAACAAGAAGATATAGATAAGGCCAATGTGTTGCATAGGGCCTGTCCTGAGGAGCAGTCCACATTAACAGAAGTATGCTGATAATGTGATGGATGAATAGAAACTCTCCTGTAACTAATAGATAAATGTGGTTCATTCAGATGTTAAACTTACTTGCAAAGATCTGGTTTTACATACCTTTTCATTGTAATCTACTACAGATCAAAAAGATCCCCCTTGGAAAAGCTCCATGATGACTACCCCTCATGCGTGTTATGTAATGCTGCAAATTTAGTCACACAAAGTGGGACATCAACCTTAGGTATGGGCACAGACTTCAAAGTTGATGAGCACTGTACCCTAGTAACCTAGTTTAAGAACCTTAGAATGAAATATAACTAGCCAGACTAGCTGTATATATCCTATGAAATAACACTACCAATAAAATCAGGCATTGTAAAATGTAACAATACTGTCCACCTAAATTACATTCCCTAGCTTACCTCACTCCTCGAGCACTTGGAAATGGACTGTTTTCCACATATCTTGATGACAGGATGGCACCATAAACACCAACTACCCATATTTGCCAGTTACCTCTGCAAAACAACCAAAACAACACATGTAAAGCCACTGCATAGCCTCATCTTCACACAATATATATATATATATATATATATATATATATATATATATATATATATATATATATATATATATATATATATATACATGTATTATACCCCAGCATTGACTTAGAGACTTATTAATCCATAAACACTTTCATATATAAACTATAGACAACTGCAATGATACATTGAAATATTTCAGTTCTCCATCTACTATCACTAAATATCACTATGCTAACTAGAAGGATAATCCAAATTGTGTCACACTTATAAAAAATACAAACAAATATCATTTCAGTAGTCCCACAGTTATTTCTTAACATCTGAAAAACAGATCTTTCCATATACAAGCATATGCATGCTACAAAGCTAAGTGTTGCAAAATATAATGTAATTAGTTAAATTGCAATATTAAAATAAAAACTAAATTAAAGTACTCTAACATTGCCAAGATAATTGATAGTCAGCACAGATAGACATACAAATATAGGACCACAGCCATGAATTACACCTTATATAATCCAAATGACACCTTTTGAAGCAATCAAACTGTAAAATATATCTATAATGGCAGAAACAAAACAAAATTCAGCAAAACAGGTATGTAGCCATCCTAAGCCGTCCAAAAGTATCAACATGAATGTGCCATTTGACTGTATGTAATAAATATTCCTAAATGTCCTAGACTTCCTAGCCACCCTTGAAAGAAAAAAAGCAAATCCACACCACCCCCTGGCTAACATTTGAACTAATAAAACTAATTCACAAAAGACATTAGCTTTGGAAATGTGTGGCATGCAAAGAATAAGGAACAATACCTTCTTAACTATCAGCAATTACATAATCAAGGGCAAATAGTAGCATCCAAAAGGCAAGATATCTATTATAATGAACCTTAGCAAAAAATCTTAAAACTTTTAACTTATTGTTAACAAACTCATTAAAAGCAAACAAAAAAACTCCATATCATGCCCACTCTCACAGAAACACAGTATAGCACACGTACACATGATTGTATTATAGTAGGGATTTTTCTTATTTAAATCAGTTACAGCAGATGTGGCTTATAAATATTTTCTTTGTTCACCAAAGGACAATCTTTTCAATATATTCACTATTTTTAATATTTACAATGATTTCTGAACAATATGAGATGTTGACTATATCAGTGAACGTATGGCTATTTTCTCCCATTTCTTCAAATATGTTTTACTCCCATAGCTTTCCAAACACAAGCCTAACTGCCCCCTTGCCCTGGAACATGAAAAAGTTACATAGGCTCTCATCAAGGCAGCAATCATGGTTTTCTAAAATGGCCTAACTCTTCCTACCAAGTTTGTTGAATTGCCTGCTTGTTTGTGAGAGTGACCAATATGTCTTTTTTGCAACTTGCCAAAACAAGTGAATGTCTCTGACAAGTACATTACATGTTGTAGTCTTGTTTCACAATAAGATTCAGTGTTGCACCAAGCCAGAATGGCACTCCATATAAGAAATTAACTGGGATTATTATCTCACTTCCATCATCTATGGTTGGTTCTTCCAGCTCTCTGGCTACCAAATTAATCTGGGCCTTCTGGGTTATAGCCACAGTTCTGTCTGGCTAAACCTTGCAGCTGACACTTTCTGCCCTTTTGGCTCTACATTACTACATTCTTTAATTCTTTTCAGTTTTCATCACTTGGGCTCAAATAAGAGGCAAGGAGTAGGTTAATCATGCCTCAGCTTTTCTGCACTTGACCTGAGCTGCATCATACCAAATGGAGTGACAGAGCACTATAACAGGGTGAAACCAAATCATTCAAGGATCCTCCATTCCTTTATATGGCTGCTTGGGAGTTGAACAGCCACTGTTGATCTTTACCCAGGACCTATTTTATTGCTGTTCTATCTAAAGTTTTGTTTTTATTACAGGTCTATTCAAAACAAGACAGGCATTCTTTCAGAGTTGCTTCAAAAGTTGGACCTGGTATTTTTCATGAAGGCCTAGCCAGATGATCACATCTGCTGTAATCTAGCCATTTCCTTTGCATCAGACATCCATGTGACACATAGCATTAGGAAAGGTAATACTGTGGTGGGGTAGCATTGTCACATAACATTTAATCCTTTAAACTGGAGTCCTTGTATCACACGTATCATGCTAAAATGTTTGTAACTGATAGATTAAAGATACAAATGCGCAAAACATGGTAACTGATAATACACATAAATACATGCCCTTAAACCTGTTAGTTCATGAACACAGGAACCACACAATAAAATTTCATAAAAATATTGTTTCATATGGGTTCTTTACTTGACTATCGTCACTATGAGGTCGCTGATCTTCAGGGAAAGAGAAATCAGTCAATAATAAAGTAAATCAGACTCACTGTTCCTCTAAGAATCTGTAGCTTACACAAAATAACAAAATAAACTACACTGTGACCAAAGACGCATTGCTTGTGATTGAATGTGCAAACAGGAATAAAAGTTATAAATGTGGACTGTGAATTGAGTAATACAGATAAAACACCTTACAGATACACAAACGTACAGTCATGCTTTGCTTTGCTTTATTTAACTAAAGCAAATGCTGAGTGTATCAATACCTTTGAGTACATCCCTGGATATCCCTACAGTAGAAGCAGAATGCAAGTTTCTCTTGGTTTGTTGTTCACCTAGTTTTCTATAGCATTCTCTACAGGATGTCTAGGATGTTTATATTAGGTCAATTCAAAATCACCCAAGCTTGTTAAGCTTGAGTGATTTTAATACCTGGGGGACTGACAAATCAAATGAATTTGCTGTGGAACTCATACGCTGCTGCCTGTATATATGTGGACAGCCATTAGACTTTGTTTTCCATCTTTATCTGGCAACAACAGAACTGAAAGTGAAATAATTCTATGGTCAGACCATTATTTGATTCACTTTAAGATTGGGCTCTCTTGATTAAGCTACCTGGTACATGGGGACTTGTTATATTTTCATGAGATCAGTGGACGGGACAATAGCAGATAGTCTGGATCCTTTAGTTATGCCTTATAACATGTCTCTACCTGAAGGTCAGGATCTGGTATCCACTGGGAATGTGTGAACAGTGTATAAAGTGACTCAGTAGCTGAGTTATGGTGTCTGTGTATTATTGGGGCATGTGCAGTAGATGGAACACCTATGGAGGGCAATGTCCCAGTTCAACAGCAGGTATAGTCCGGATACCAACTATGCAATATGCCATATGTAGAGCTTATGCAAGAAGGTAATATTTTTGTCCAGTGAGAACATTGTTACCCCTAATCACCCAGCTGTTTTTCAAATGTTTCACATTTTTTGCATCTCACACTTGTTTACCATTCAATAGAAAAAATTACTGTCTCAGTATAAGGAAGGTTTGCAGCTTTGTATGGATAAGACAATCAATCTTATCCTCCTGTTAGAGTGAGCCATAGTACATAGTAACTGTTTGTATATGAAATACTCTTACAAACTGAGAGCAGTTCAGTTATGTCAGGTTTATTAATGTCATGATGTATTTCATGCCTGTTGCTGCTTGTTTGGACTTTAACTGTAGCAAGCTAAACCATGGATCAATGGAAATATTAAATTCTTGGCTGAAATCTCATGGCTCAGTCAGATATCAAGTTTCTTAATCATCTCTAATGATTAGGATTCTTCCTCCAATCATAAAAGTGGCACTGAATTCCCTGTCCTTAAAAAGCCTTGTCTTGGAAAACATAACTCGGGAAAGTTTTACCAAATCTCTATCTGGCATTTTTGTGAGCAACTTTAACAAGAAAGTAGTGTGTATATAGCTGCATTATCATGCATCACATAACCTCCTGACTCTTTTCCAGGCTGAATTTATATTTATGCATACCAGTGAAACTGGTTTTATACAGTGAGGTAGTGACTTCCTCATGATAAGGGATTACAGGTCATATTCATTTGAGATCCTCAGTAATCTCTTGATGAACTTTGACACTAAATCCCAAAGAATGCTGATCAGTTCTTTTGTTCCTATTATGAATTAACCTTTTCAGTACTCAGGTGATTCTAGTGTTAATTCCTCCAGAAGCCATGACTTGATGGGCAGAGTGCCCCATAATCTGGTTTTAACTCTGCTACATATATGGTACTCATTTATGGGTGGCATAATTGTTAAGGTCTTCATCTCACAGATGCAAGGTACAGTGTTTAATCCTGACCACTAGTCAATATCTGTATGCAGTTGCATGTTCTCCTTATGTCTGCATGAGGTTTCTCCTACTTCTCAAAAGCATGCCTGGTGTTATTACCCCAAGGATGAAAGGTACTGGGTTCAAACCCATCTTCCCCAGTTGAATTTCACAAGTATGCCAAAAAAGTACACCCAAAAATTAAATGGAGTAATGGGATCAACACAAAATCTAAGAGGTGCATATCAAGGGAAGAGCTGTGTAGTCTAACTGCTTTTAGACATTGACTGTGGAGTAAACTATCCTCTAGATAGCAGAACACAAATCACATAATGTACACTGTGTAAGGGACAGCAACTCAGTATTGTAAAACTGTCTCTTGGTGATTAGGTCACTTTGACTAATACTGCCAAAAATGGGTACAGGTATTTGCCAGTGTTATGGGGGTTGATGAGCAAGCCTACTCTGACCTAGTCCAGGGACAGATATGAATTGAGGGATGGGGTTTATTTGCCAGTATATGTTTACTATAAAGCCAAATAAGGTTGGTTCAATAAGCTAATGGCTGTCTAATGTTCAGTTGCTCAGCCTTAGTTGCCTGGGATAGCTTTGCTGAGAAAAACCTGGATGTAAAACCAATCAACCTTCCAAAAAGAACTGGAGATTGTTACACTGAGTATACATTCACTGACAGGACACAGCCTGGAAGTTGATGACATGATGGTAATATGGAGACTGGATACCCTGTGTATTCAGGAGAGAGAGGGTGGAAGGGCAGTGCAGCAAAGTCACTTGGCTTGGGATCAAGAGTCAATTACCCCATGAGAAGACAGACTACAAATAGTGTGGGAATTGTGGTTTGAGAGTCTTCTTAAGATATTGGGTCTATATTATATTTTCGAATGTTTCAAACATCGAACACCATATGGTCGACACCATATGAGCGATGTTTGAAATTTGGAAAATATAATAAAAAAATAAAAAACTATACTTACCTAAATGCTGTAGCTGCGCCCCCACACCCCACTACTTAAATATTCCTACACCGAGATTGCACTGCATTGAAGTAAAGGGAAAATATTACCTATGGTGATTTCCATGTTACACGCAACATTTTGACCAATCGGTTAGCTCAATACACGTTCACCGTTTACAATTTTCGATCACGCAATAGGAACCCAAGATATTGAGGGATATCATCTGAATGAGTGACAGAGTCACATGAAACAGACTCCAGTGTAAAGATAGAGCAGTTTATGTAATTGCAGCCAATGATCTACAGCAGGGATGTGATGGTGAGGCCAAGAATGCATTTCAGCAGCAGCCTACTACATAAAGCAGGTCAAATGAGTTGGTGTATATAAATGGAGAACACGATATCAGTGGAGACAGAGCAAGATATGTGGACTGGCTAGGTCCACATGAGTAGGGTAACAGCAATAAGGAAGGAGAAGGCATTCTTGTCTTTTATCTGACAAATGGCTTGATGGTGGCCAACTCATGGTTCACCAGGAGAGGCAGTCACAAGATCACATGCACAACTGGTCAACATGAATCTCGGGTAGGCTTACTGGTGGAGTCAGAGACTGCAAAGTAATTCCCAGTGAAATTCTCAACCTACAGAATAAATCACTAGTTGCAACTATCAGCTGCGATAATGGTTCAGAGAAGGATGTAAGGTCAACAGGGACTAGTCTGAAGACTGGGAAGTTGACTGGAGTTCAATGAAATATTTTAGGATCTAGTAACTCAGGACAAAAAGGAAACAGGGAGAGTCAAAGAACAATGGCAACATTTTAAAACAGCATGTGTGATGACAGTAGAATAAGGTATATAGCCCAGCCAAGTGTGGAAATAAGGTACAAAAGGAAAAACTGGTGGCGGAATGCAGACGTCCAAGAAGTTAGCAAAAGAAAAGAGGAATAGAAGAAAATGTAGGAGATGGAAAACATGGACCAGGATAGGAAGGAATACTGGTGGGCTAAAAGAGTAGTCTCAATGTCAATGTACAAGGCATTAGAGAAACTGTACCAGCTTCCGGAAAGTCAGCAGCATCACAAAGAAACCCCATCAGGTTGAAAGGCAAAGACAGAAAGATAAAGTAGATAGTCATTGACACCATTCATAGGGGATGTGAAAAACAATCTGCTCATCAGTCTGGAGGACATCCAAGGCTGATGGAAGGAGTACTTTTAGCAGATTCTGAATGAAGAAAACCTCCCAAAAACTTCCACTATCCCATACACAGCCTATAAAAAAGGAAGAAGAATAACCTACCATTGAAGAGATAAGTACAGCACTAAAATAAATGATGTCAGAGAAAGTAACAGGTGCAGATGAGACAACTGCATATACGATCAAGATATTGGGTGAGTTAGGGGAGAAATGACTGCAGTGGGTACTCATCATGGTATCAAGGGAAATGTATATACCAGATGACTGGGGTATAAGTATTCTTGTGCCATTGTACAAGAACAAAGGGAACATTCACAGCTATGGATAGTACAGAGGGATCAAATTCCTGTCACACTGCATGAAAGTGCAGGAGTGGTTCATTAATAAACAAATATGCAGAAAAGTTGAAAGTAAGATGTGATATGACCAGTTCAGATTCAGACAAGGATACAGCAAAACTGATCAGATGTTTCTAGTTAGGCAAACAGAGGACAATAATCTGGAAATGAGTTCCTAGACTTGAAGAAAACATATGACAAGGTCCCATGAATGCTGACTTGGGCAGTCCTGTGAAGTTCTTATTCCTGGAAACACTGGCAGAAGTAGTGCAGGTTATTGTACAAGGAATCAATGACACAAGTATAGTCTTCATACTCAAAGAAGGGTTTCCAGTGGGAGTGGGTGTGCATCAGGGCTCAGCCCTGACCCTGTTGCCAGTCATACTGATTATGGACTACATTAGCAAACAGTGTAAAGCAGATACAGTAACAAAGCTGTTGTATAAAGCCAATGCCATAATAAGAATACTCTGAACAGGAGCTTCACCAAATGATTGCTGAGAGGAAAGCACAACTAAAGACACATGCAAAGAAATGGAATACAGATAAGACATATAAGACTCTTGCATTAGCAGCAAATAGGGAAAATCAGAAGAAGTTTATAATTAAGATAGAAGGGAAATAGTGGAATATGTCAACAACCTCAAGTATCTGGGAAGGGTGGTTAAGGTGGGACGTCTGAATTAGTAGGTTAAAGCTAGAATCAGAGTACTGGATATCTGGGGCAGAGTGTGACAAAAGAATGACACTGAAGCTGAGAACAGTGGTGTGACCAGTACTTCTGCATGACACAGAAACCTGTGCAATCAAGGCAGAGCACCTGAGGAAGTTCAATGTGATGGAGATAAAATGCCTGAGATGGGTTTTAGGATGTGCATTGTGGGAAAGAAAAGATGATGAAGATAAAATGCCTGAGATGGGTTTTAGGATGTGCATTGTGGGAAAGAAAAGATGATGAAGATAAAATGCCTGAGATGGGTTTTAGGATGTGCATTTTGTAGCAAATGAAAAAATAAAGACATTAGGGCAAAATCAAAGTAGGTCCAACTGAAGAGAAGGTCAAGAATAACAGATCCCAGTGATTCAGTCACACATGTAGGAAAGCAGATGCTGATTTTATGAAGATGATTTGGAGAAATAGAAAGAATTCAAGAGGAACGGAGGATACCAAGAAGAGATGGATGGCTTGCATGAGAATAACCTGTGACAGTCTGGTATGGTGGTAGAAGAAGGTAGGACAGCAGCAGTGAAATAAGAAAGGTGGTAACAGCTGACAAGACACCCTGAAACCATATAAAATGGTTGATGCAGTAGTGCAGCAGTAGAGTTGTCGCCACACAGCAAAAGGTTCTCCGGTTCGATTCTTGACTGGACTACCTTCTTTGTGGAGTCTGCATGTCCTCCCTGAATTCATGTGAGTTTCTTCCGGGTGTTTCGATTTCCTCCCAAATTTCAAACACATGCATCTGGAGTGTTTCTCCCTGTGCCTCTGTTGGAAACTGGCTTCGTTCCAAGTCACACTTTCCCAGTAAACAAATGTTAAATAAATAAAAAAATGGAAAGGGGGGTTGATGATGATGATTCTAATACTGAGGGAGATTAGTTGAAGTAGAAATACAAGCTATAAATTCCATGCATATGATATTCAGCAATCCTTTTCATCCTTTCATAGCATGTGCCTGATTTTACTACCTTGGGAGACTGGATTCCATTTTTCACTAGATCAATGCTTGTCATCTGAAATGTAATCCAGGTTATGCTGTGCCTAGCTTGTCACAGCTTTCTTTTCCTTCTCTCCTTATTTGCTTTTGGGGAAAACAGATTGTAATGTGTTCTTCATGGGCATTACAATAGCAGCTGGTGACTTCAAAGCAAGGGGTAACTGCAGGAAGCAAATAATTGGAATGGGGTGCAGATGCATTATTACAGGTAAATGACCATTACCTCTGATCAAACAACAGATTAGATCAGTTATTTGCATCCAAAAATTGCCTCAGTACCCGCTCATTATAGTCACTTTCTGGAGTATATACACCTCATCCTTTAAACCTCCATCATTTAAACACACCCTAACCAGCCAAGAATTCACTGGAACATGTATGTATTGAGGAAGTAACTGAATTAATTCAGACATCTCGGGGCAGCTAGGCCCTCAAAATTCATAGGTTTCTACATGTTCTGAGGTGCATTTTAAGAGCTTTTTTATACCATTTTCATTCAATAATGAGCTCAACCAACTCATAACTGAGGAATGAAATTCAGTCTTATTTTATATTTCTTTCAAGGAAAAATGAGTTGTATATAAAACTTAATGTTCAAAGCTAACAAAAAGTAGTTTCCAATAAATTGAGATGACAAGTACTTGTAAGGATATATAATCTTCTCTACCCCTCCAAAAAAGATAGCTACTGTTTGTGCACCCCTCTGGTATTAGATTGAGATGAAAGCAAAATCACAAATGGCCACAGGGCATACATTATACACCTAAAGGTTTAGGGGAGGAAACTAGAGCACCTGGATAAAGCCTAAACACAGACAGGGAGTACATGCAGACTCCGTGCAGAAATAATCACTGTCAAAAACTTAACCAGAGCACCAAGTGCTGTGAAACAGCAATGCTACTCTCTGCACCGCTGTTCCAGTGATCAGCTGCTATAATATACATCCTACACAAACTACCACAGCCCAAACAACAGCCTCCAGGCCCATCAATTAAAGCCACATTTATTGATTTTGTATGCTTAGATATCAAGCTGTAATAAACTAACTTAACACACACGAACATCAATTATAACCACTTTTAAGACTATGACTATTACCTCAGAATTTTGATTGTGAAAAAACTAATGAATAAATATATAGCTGCTCCACAAGAAGGTGTCTTCTCAGCTCAGTGCTGTGAGAATACAGTGTGCAACCTACTGCAGCCCCAACTTGCTTCATTCTTGAGTTATGGAGAAAGCTAAAAAGTAATATGAGACAAACGACCGAAATAAGAAAGATATTTCCAAACTTGCCATTTTGCTAGAACTACAGGCTTTGCATTCTTTTTCTGAAGGATCTTAAGTTTGAAGCTCATGTGTTTGCCATTATTTATTGATTACAATCTTCACTGATTTGCCAAGAAAAAACATTTTGAAGAACAGACCATACCAAAATATGAGGCAAAAATCACAGACATCCATAAATCCAGGGACAGCTGAGATCATCTATGTCTCCACTATAATGCTATGTCCTTAATTAGGAGACCAAGTAGCCCGACATGTATATCCAGGTTATCTGCTAAATTTACTTTAGTAACCCACCTTATATTATTTTTAACTATATCCTAAAGTTCTCTGATTACTGCATTGCTTCAAGTCAAGTGCATGTAACTCACATTTCTGCACCATATCTCAGTTGTTTGGGCTATTCCCTAGTCTTCTCCTTAAATCTATCTGGAAAGTATTGCCATGTTTGGATATCTCTACAAGTGCAATATCTCCACCAGTACTAGAACCAAGACCTAAGTTTTCACCAACAGATAAATAAAATACAGTGCAGGGACAGGTTTATAATGCAGTGCCCCTAAAACTTCTTTAATAAACTACCATACATTCTTAAGCAGCATGGCTCACTTTCTTCCTTTAAACATAACCTAGATCACTAAATAGGTTTTCACAAATTTAATCTGGGATTGAATGGTACAGCCTTTTTGGAGAAAGGATGTGCGGCTTGACAGAAGGTACTGGCAAGATGTGAATGATCATAAAACTAAGCAGCTTCGGAATATTCTCAATCTCTCTCTCTCTCTATCACTTTCCTCTCTGATCTTGTGAATTCAACAAGTTTGTCTCTATTTCTTGAGTATCTTCAATAGAGGCATCTCATCTTGTGAAATCCAACTCAATTACATTTTATTTTTTTTTAGTACTGGCCCTATCACTCAAGGGCTAAAACCTATTGTGATCGTTAGCTATAGGAGCCAAGAACAGATTCCGTTTTACTCCACATTGACTAACTCAATTGGATCAACAAGCTTGAAGCTTTCCCTTATTTACTGCTGCAACTTGGATGGGTAAACTGGATTTAGGTGCATCTCTTGTCTTAAGCTCAGCTGACATAGTACTAACAACTCTGGCTGCATCAGCATATGATGTTTGGTATGCCATCTACTGATCCTTTAGAAATCTCTCTGCATTGACTGATCTAAGGAAAACAAAATGTCTCTGAGCCTTTGACCAGTTGCAGAGTGGTTGGGTATTTCCAGGAAACATCAAACCTAGCTTCCTCAGGCAGCCATGGTGGTGCAGAGGTTAGCGTTGCCGCCTCACAGCAAGAGGTTCTCCGGTTCGATTCTCAGCTGGGGTGCCTTCTGTGTGGAGTCTGCATGTCCTCCCTGTGGTTGCATGGGTTTCCTCCGGGTGCTCCGGTTTCCTCCCACATCCCAAAGACATGCTGTAGGTGGATTGGACACTCTATATTGGCCCTAGGTGTGAGTGCATGTGTGTGCCTTCTGTGGAAGGTTGAGTGCCAGGCTGGCAACTCGACACCATAAAAACTCAACTGCCAATCATGAGCAGACAGATGATCTGCTGTGGTGACCCCTAACTGGGAAAAGCCGAAAGAAGAAGAAGATCAAACTTAGCTTCCTGGCCCAGCAGTGATAAGGCATCAATGCAGAAAAGTGTTATATTCTGATACAAGTTTCACTTGGCAAACTGCAAGGTTAAGCTTAGGGTCTAATGCTCTTGCTCTTCTCAAAATTGACTCTTTAGTATTACATTAAAAGCATTTAAAGATGAAATGCCTATAGGGAACATATTGATAGCATTCCCAGGTTATCACTCAGTGCACTTTCTCAATAGTGGGAGACTATTCCACTCCCCAAAAGTACAGAAAACACTTATCTTATGCATTCAAGTTCTTCAATATCCTCCACTCACTATGGGAGATTGAAGAATCTCAGATTACCTTGATGCACCTTGTTCTTAAGGGCACTGAGTTAAGACTCTAACTGTAGTGCTTACCTGTAGATCAGAAATCAGTCCATATGAAGCTGAGTTTGTCTTTTACCCAGTTTAAGTGCAACCTAGACCAGTGGATGGAGAATAGGAAATTTACACCAGACCTGGCACCTATGTCCCTAACGGACAAAGGTATCTTCTAAATGCCTGGCCCTCAATGTCTTATTTGGATACAGAACATCATTATTCTTTTGAGAAACCTTGGCTAGGTCTATAAAGACCACTCTTTGTTGTTAGCCTAGTAACAATCTAAGAATCTAAGAAGAAATACATTTAGAATTTTTCACCATGACTGTATGCTGGTCATTAAAGTTCCGTAGAAGGCAAAACACCGAGGTAACAGAATAAACTGAATTGGCAATTTCCATTTGCTGCCGTTTGTTTTTTGGTGGATTGTTTCCAGCTATTTGTGTGTTTTCTAAGTTCCTGTTTTGGGTGATTCGTGGTTGTTTGTGGTAATTAATGTTTGCCTGCTGCTGTATAAACTCTTGCTGAATCTGGGACAGCTGCTGGTAATGCTTAGCCATCATCTATCTTATCTGAACAACATCCACTGTGGTAGTATGCATGAGAGCTGAAGTGATTCTAATGTGGCTATTACAGCACTAATGTCCTCCATCGAGCACTCAGAGCCAGTCGCTGAGCTGAGGAACCAAGTAAATACTCTGGAAGGTTAAAACCCTAACAAAATAAGTAATGCACAACTCATAAAGAAATGTGCCTCTCAGCTGACATAGTACTAACAACTCTGGCTGCATCAGCATATGATGTTTTGCATGCCATCTACTGATACTTTAGAAATCTCTCTCTCAGGAGACCCTAATAAACACTTTCAGCAACCAATATTTTCCAAAGAATGGGAGTTTGTTTACCTTAAGTATTTAAATAAATGACAAAAGGCACAAAAGCATGGATTAATGCTGCTATTTCATGTGCATGCCTGAGCATGCCCTCATATGGTATGACTTTTTAAAAGTTGATAGAAACTAATACATTTTTCTATGCAAGAAAAGGAGAAGGGTAGTGCAATAAATCCTTATAACAGCATCCAAACTCAGGTAAAAAATGTACGTATTAAGATAAGAAGTAGCAGTGATTTTCAATAAATGTTTACGAATGAGATTTAAAAATTTGTTATTGATCATAGAACTAAAATTATGTTGTAAACATTAATTTTGGTAGGTGGCAAAAGTGGGGATTATAAAAGCTTAGACTGTGAGCGTTCATATGCAAGAAGGAAATGTCTGGGGATTTTTTTTTTAAGTCAAGCTAGCTTTGACTCACCTTAAGTGAATAGGTAGCTCATTCCTGTGTGAAGAAAGGAAAATACTTGTTGCATTATTTCTAGTTAGTAAGACACTTTTAGGGATATAGAGTAGTTTCTTTGTTGACGATCATAGATCCCTGCTAACTTTATGCCATGACAGGAGCTTAGCAACATGCAAACCACTGAAAGTGAATATGATCTTTGCTGTTGAAAGATGGAAGGTAATGTAATTTTACGTCAGTTCTATTCAAGACAGGG
This sequence comes from Protopterus annectens, assembly GCF_019279795.1. NCBI lineage: Eukaryota > Metazoa > Chordata > Ceratodontiformes > Protopteridae > Protopterus > Protopterus annectens. The sequence continues at coordinate 678,230,484 of NC_056737.1, read as the reverse complement.
TGAGTATCATGTATTTAATTAAGAGAAATAAGGTTGGAGAAACATTATATTTCTATATAACCAATGTAGTTAAATAAATAGCAAACTAAGACTTTCTCTTTATACCCTAAATGATTAGCATACTGTGTTAAGTGTAGGAAACTAGAGCAAGTGGAAGGCGTAACATTAAGCCTAGATGGGTGTTAGGATTAATTAGGTATATAGTAAGATGTAGACATGGGGTTGGTGAAGTCAGGGAGGTTACATATTTCACTGAAATTACTCATGTGAATGTTAAAGGATGCTTTTCTCATGGACTTTCCAAAAGGCATGCAAGGTGCAGTTTTAGCCAGATGGGGCTGAGCTTTGAATAGGCTATTGAAGGAGGGATTCCCAGCACCCATGCAAAAGTGCTTGTAATATACCTAATGTGCAGTGGTTAAGGAGGGTTTAGTGAACTAGAGGCAAATATATTTGATTAATGAGGATGAAAGGTAATTTACTAGTGACTAGAAGGATAGTAGACAGTGAGCAGGTGAGGTTTGTAAAGGCATGCAAGTTAGTGTATAATTTCAAATGTGTACTAAGGTACATAACCTAGGTTCAGTGTCATGGGTCTAGTAGGGATTTGGGCCACATTGAAGGGTAATAAGGAAAAGTGTTGATGCATTCAGTAGGGTTTGATTCCTAGACTGTAGCATGAGATAATTGCCAGTACAAGTGACTGAAGGCAATGTATGAATGTTCTGTGATGAGTGTAACAGTCAATGAGGTACATTTTACAGAGGCATGGATGGCCAGGAGTAAATAATAGGACTGCTTATTGTATTCATACCTCTTCAGTATGTAGGCAAAAGGGTAAATTAAGTTTTATAATCTACTTGTTAAAATCAAACTACTACTAAAAGATACAAAATCTAACAGCAGTTTGGAGATTCTGTTTAATCACACCGCTAAAGAATAGAACTCTATCCCTCAGAATAAACTAAACACAACTGACCCAGCGCAGTTCAATAACTTACTAAAGATCCATCTAAATGACAACTGGCTTTTGCTCCTCACCTGGCTGAACTTACTTGCCGTTTCCCCACCTCAGTCCATGCTCAAACTCCTTTCCCAGTTAATACTCTGATGTATATATAACGTCTGACTAAATTATTGTATGTTAATTTACAAACATCATAGTATGCCATTGGATTGTACGCTTTATTTATGATCTGTATAATTTTCTACCACCTACTGTTCTGATGTATATATAATTTCTGACAAAGTTATTGAATGTCATTAGACAAACATTATTGAATAATATTCCATTATATAGTATGCTTTCTTTGTGATCTTTATGATTTTGTGACCTGTGAAATTATGTCCTGTTATACTGTATACTTTTATTTGGAGAGTTTCTCCTTGGGCCTCCGCTGAAAATGGGCAACCAGCTCAGTCGGACTTTCCCGGTAAACAAATGTTAAATAGATAAATAAAAAATAAATGATTGCATAGCATGGGACCAAGTTGTCCACTGGTGTTACATGAAGTTAAATCATATCGGGATACAGCAGAGTTTATATACCATGAGAGGACATCCAGGCTGGCCGCATTAATGAGTGTGGAAACTGGGGAGACATCTTTACTTTTAAGGCAGATGGGCCTAAATAAGTAGAGATGCAGCTCTTTTCACTGGTTGAGAAAAGGGTAAGCAGGAATAGAGTGTTCAAGGTAAGATCATTTCAGAGAAGATTGTACTGGTGGTGGGGACTGGCAAATTTTCAGTGTGTTAGGAACATACGGTTAGGATAATGGTGCCAGTGGGGGAATTATACTGATGATGGCATTTGTGTATCTTGTAAAGGGAGACAGTGCTAGATAAATTGCAGGAGTTATGTCTTTAGTTCACATGGAAAGAATATAATATGAATATGGAAAAACAGGATGTTTATGGATGAAGGCAAGGATGGATGTGGAGTCCCAAGATTTCTTAAATGTAATGATAGCTAATCTAGAGCAGGTAGTAAGGATTTTGGAGACAGAAAATGTGGACTAGGCAGTGCAGGTGAATCAGATGTCCAGCATTTTGAAAATGGGGGCATATGTTAGAGACGAGGAATGCAAAACAAAAAATTAAGTTTTGGGTATGGGACATTTCAAGACTAGTGATTAAAAGAAGACTCATGGAACAAGCTGAGGATGTACAATTAAATGAACATTATGTGACTGTGTGTAAGAAGTGAAGCATTCAGACACTGAGTCACAAGAAGTACAGGAGTCTATAAATAATGGAGAAGTTACTAATAATGTTTCAGGTTTTAGCTTGAAGGGGTGTCAGTGGTGCAACAGGTAGCATAAGCACCTTTGGTGCAGAAGGCTGTGGGTTCTATTCCCACACCAGGTAGATTGATTACAGACACTGCAGTGTACCATAAGTGGGGTGCTACACTCTTGCATTTGTTGTCCTCTGAATGAGATGTTAAACTGAGGTCCCATCTGCTTGAGTTGGTGGTAGCTCAGCTGGATGTAGAAGATACCAATGTCACCTGTCAAAAAGATCAGGTGGAAGTTCCCCTGATGCCCTAGGCAAATTTCCCATAATACTATAAATGCCATTTCAGGCCTCCCCTGAAAAGAGGTTACTTGCCTAGTAAGACTAACCCAATCAACAAAGGATAATAAAATAAAATAAAGATATAAAAAGGTCAGTAAGAGTGGCTGAAGTATGATTAGGTGAAGCCACTGATTTGGGGGGAGGGTATTTGGGGGCAATAAGACAGGAAACAAAACTGACACTTCCAAACATTCTGTAAATGCATAGCAGTAAAGTTTACTTGTAGAGAAATCTAGAACTATTTTATGTAAACAGAACAGAAATAGAATGCAACATGTTAAAAATTAGTCCCATATCCTAATATTTAACCTCTAGCAAGTGACATACTTTGTGAGGGGCCTTTTAAAATTCACAGTCACTAACAAAATCTCTTTCTATAATCAACAATAAAAAGAGCACATAACTGAGGATACAGAAACCCTCTCACAGTAGTGACTGCTAGTATGTGGAATAAGCAATCAGCAATTAAGTTCAAACAAGGCATAAGATATATTTTACTTAGATGGTAGTCTCAAGAGAAACTCACATTCTGATATCAAGAACAGCTATATATCACGTGCTTTTTAAGTCTTATGGAAAAGTCATGCTTTAATATGTTTTAGGGTCTGGAATATTTTTAAATGTATGCACACTTTTCAAATTACTATGGTAGCCCTCAAGTGAAACTCGCATTCTGATATCCAGAGAATAGCTATACGTCAGATGATTTTTAGACTACTAAGCATTTTATGGAAAAGGCATTCTTTAATATTCTTAAGGGTCTGGGATATTTTCAAATTTATGCATACTTTTCAAATTATTATTATTATCACAGAAGCTGTACCAGTTTCTAAATGCCAGCAAAAAGAGTAGTGAATGATGCTATTTATGATTCTCATCTTTAGCAGTTTACCTCGAGTTTCGTACTGTTTCCTAAAAAGTGTGTATGTTTTTTTTTTCAGCAAAATAATGGTGACTAAATTCCATACATAAAGGTTGCATACTCCGACCTAGGGAACTTTTCCTATAACCATTTCTATTCTACAAATAATACCTTGACAGCTATGCCTGTCCCTAACTGCCATCAAGCACTCTGAATGTGGAAAAGTCATAAGCCATAGGTTTCAAGGAGGAGGTTCTTCATGTTACACTACACACCTAAACACTCAGCTGTCCAGCCTATATTGAAATGCACTTGCAAATTCTGTATATTTTATTTTAAAAGTTTTAAATGCATGCTGCATGACTTATAAAATCTGAAAATCAACCACTTACTAAAACGATTTAACATCACTTTTGTCCTGCCAAGCTATCACTCTTGAAAAGACAATAAACAGTGCAAGCTATCCAGGGAATACCATTCCCAAGGATCTCTAATAGTTTCATGATGGGCCTCACTCACACTGCCACAGGATGAATTCTCTCCAACACAAGCCCCAAGCTTCTTGGACATCCATAGATCGACTGCAAGTAAGGAGCTTGCAAAAATAGCAAGGAAGAAAGCGTTCAGTTTTATGCAGCCCTGCTCTGGCAACTGCTGTCCACTCAATCCAGAAGTAGGTCCCGAAAAACAACCAGAATGATCTCTGCCACTGTGAGAATGACTCACAGAAGACCGCATATGTGTGTGTCACTTTTACTCAGGCTGCAACTGAGACATGAAACTGCTTTTGTTTCACTGTAAGGTTACTGACCTGCAGAAAGATATAGAAAGAAAAAAATCAAGTTTTTATTTTTATTTTTTGAAATCTCCCACCAGGTCTCTGAGAGTCCAACAGCCAGTTAGGCACTGCCTCACATAGCTGATATCATCACGCACACCCCTGTATGTTGATGACATTGCGGGATACGCTGGTGATGACATGATGACATCAGCCATACTTTAAAATTGTAAATAAAATAAAAACAGAAATCGGGAATTAAAGGGACCACTCAGGAATTCATGGTATCCCATTATTTTGCCCTCAAAACTGGTAAATTCCAAGGAATTCAGTATGTTTGACAGTTATGTTGACATACACATTACTGGTATCGTCTGTGAGAATCTTGAGGGGCCCTGGAAGGAAAAGAAAATGAAAAGCCTGAAGAGCCAGAAGAAGAGCTCTCATTTCTTTGACACTGATGTGGTCTTTCTTTTGTCAAAGGAACCAAAGACCCTGCACTTTCAGTGGGCCAAAGGAGGCCACCCCATCCAACATCCAAGGCATCTGTGAAGAGTTCCTGAGAGGGGATTGGAGGTTAAAAAGGAAGCCCTGGTTGAGGGACAACTGATGAATCCACCACTGAAGTTCCAGCTTGAGGCATGGAAGTAGATGAAGTAGAAAATCTAAAGGACAAGAATGTTAAGGCCAAACTGACTTTAGACAGCACTGATGTTTTGTCAAGTGGAGCTTGGCTAGAGGGACCATAGGAATGGTGGAAGCCATGAAACCCAGAGCCCTTAGAAACTCCCTGTCTGCAACTGAAGCCAGAGGAAGAAGGGATTGAAATAAAGCAATCAGTATTAAAGCCTTGGGAGGAGGTATAGATGAAAGCATTGAAAGAGTCCGGAGGCTGCATCCCTGAAAAAAACATGATCCTCAGAAGGAGTTAGGAATGAATTTTGGAAATGTACAGTAAACTCAGCCTTTGCATGAGAGAAATAGCAAAGTGTAGATGCAGAAGTAATATCCCCAGAGAAGAGGCCTGAATTAGCAAGACGTCCAGGTAAGGAAAGACCTGTATCCCCCTTAACCTGAAGAAAGCAATCACAGGAATGAGGCATTTGGTGAAGACCCTTGGGTAGTAGAGAGGTCAAATGTCAAAAAATGCCAGGAAGCAACAGAGAAAAGTAAAAACTTCCTGAAAAGGGGATGAATAGGAATGTGCAGATAAGCATCCTTGAGATCCAGGGAAACTAGAAAAGCTTGAGGAGATAGCAGAGTAAACAAGGTCGGAAAGGACATTCAAAAAGATATTTAGTTGAGAAAGATGCAGAATGTGTCTCCAGGTGCATTCTTTCCTGGGGACCAATATCATTCTGGAATAAAACTCCTTCCCCCTCTGAGGAGTTGGAACTTCTCAATTGTTCCTTGAGCAAACGGGCCCTGAAGCACCTCTGGAAAAAAGGGCAATTGTTCCTGAGGAGGCTGAGGAATGCCCATAAAGGGCAGAAGAGAATTCCAAACCATGTAATAACCCTGGTAAATGACGGAAAGAATCCAGAAGGCCTGCGTGAGCTTTAACTATAGAGGAAGGGACAGGGAAATCCATAGAGAAAGAGGAATGTGACTAGAACAACAGGCCAAGGATATTCTGACAGCACCTAGTTTGTCAGGAAAAGGAGGCTTCTGAATAGGAGTTTGGGTAGCCTTAGCAGGGTCACCCCTTCTACAACCCTTTTTACCTTTGGGAAAGGGCAAGACTGTCTACAGACATAGGCAAGCTTGTTAGGGTAATTCCTCTGAAACTTGGGAACATGGGGAAACAAAAATATGATTCAACTCCTGTAAGGTCTTGCCCTTTTCTTGCAGGGACTTAAACACCTCTGCAGCAGCACCAAACAAATGCATATTCCCCAGAGGAGCATCCATAAGTTTAGCCTTGATATCACCAGGCAAAGTTTGAGGTCTGAACCAGGAATACCTCCTCAAAACAGATCCAAAAGTGGCAGCCCTAAATAAAACATCTGCTGCTCCATAGCTGAATTTAATGGAATGGCGAGCAACTTCAGAGGACGTCCCTAGCAAGGCAAGAGCAGAGTCCTAACCTTCATTGTGAAGATCTGAAATGTCTTGACAGGCCTGAGAAAGAAGACCCAAAACATGCCTGGTCACATCTGTCTAATAGTTCACAGCTCTAAAGGCTCAGAAGAATGCACCTTCTTAAATAGTCTCTCCATGGTTCTGCTGTCCTTATCACAGGGAAGCAACTTAATTGAAGGCAACAACTTGGAAAGCTTATCAGAAACCATTGATACCACAGAAGGGTCAGCAGAGGAACACTTATAAAGGAACTTTCAGCCATCATCAGACACTTTATAAAACCTATCAGGTTTCTTGGGAGCAGGGGGTTGGGATCAGGAACTTGAGAAGCAATGGAAAAAGCATCAAGCAGGGAAGCAAGAATAGGAGGAACAGCGGAAGACTAGGAGACTCCATCTACAGGTGCTCATAGTAGCTTTTCAGGACATCAGACACCTGAGTACAGTCCCATTTGAAAAATTCCATCAATCTGGAAATAGTGTCACCAAACGGAATCTCCTCAAAAGGAGTGTCAAGACTGATGGACTTGTCTTCCTCCTTAGAACCATAGTCTAATGGAGAAGGAATCTGAGTGGAACAACTAAGAGACTCTTCATCAGAATCATCATCATCAGCAGCAGCAGAATCCTGATCCCTAGGCCTCTTAAGAGGGGTAGAAGACCAATGAGGAGCAGAAAAAGAAATCTCATGTGGGGGCTTCAAAGCCATAAGGGCATAAAAGAGACCTTGAGTGAAGTTTTGCCTTCAACTGTGAGGATCTTTAGGACCATGCAAAATGTAATTAGTCTTCTGCTTCTTTCTGAGTGGGAAGTGAGTCTTAAACAATTTAGGAGGCTCTGACCCTGGATGACACTCTGTAATGGTAGTCAGAACCTCTTCCCTCATTAATATCTGAGGAACAACCCTAGCCCCTTCAGAAATTATCAGCCTCGGCTCCTCCTGTACATCAGAAGCAGATATCTGCAAGGCCTCCATGGACCTGCATGGAATCAGATTCATGCCAGCCTCTGAAGTGGTTGTGGCAGAGGAATCCAAGAAGGAGACTGGATGATCCTCCAGTCTTTCAACAACCTCAAGAGAGACATCTGGTGGAGACGGTATTGCTGAAGAATCTGACCAAGGTTTCTTGGTCTTGTTCTTTGCAGAAGGCTGACCCTCAGTCTAGGAAGATCCTTCCATACTGTCTTTAGTCAACAGTAAGTTGTTGGTTCTCTAAGTAAATCACACAAAGGAAAAAAGCTGACTATGCAATGTCTTACGGAAGAAAGTATGGTCATGGGAAGTGCCTAAACAGAACAAACACTGTTCATGATGATCTTTATGGGAAATCTTTCTCCCGCACTGATATTTCCCCTTTCTGGATGACATGAAACCAACAACCAGAACAAGGCAAAACAAAGATAAGAAAATCAAAAAACCCAATGGGGAACTTATCTTGAAAGCAGTTTGATAACCAGCAGACAAGCGTTCAGACTGATGATCAAAGATGGTGTTCAGACTGGTGGCAAACTTGTTCTGAGGTTGGTTGTCTGGATGTCACCTTTATGCCCTACGCTGTGCTCAGAAACCATACATATGGCAAACCCATTACAACCTAAAGCCTTTGGTATACTGAATGGATGTCAGGTTGCCCTTGACACGGGATCTCTGTTGTAAAGAATACTGCAATATCTGTATATATTGCATATAGGTACAGTTATTATAGTTCTATTAGTGCAAGTCTCTGTTTTACCTATTACCAACAAAACTGCTTAATGCATGTATATATGTATATGCCTCTTGCCAGAACTGTGATTACAATGGGGTGAAGAGAGTGACCCCCCAGGGTGCAACCTGTTATGATGAACAGTCAGCAGGTGCCAGTGATGTGAGAGTGCAGAACCAGTATTACTTTATGAAAATGTGATATCATGAATTCTAAAACTGCATTTGTGGTCATAGCTGGAGCACTGAAGTGCAAATTAGCTATGTCAAGCTTTTTGTTATGCTTATTTGTAGTAAGTAGATTGCTACAGTTCATTGAGCATATTTTTTATGCTCCTTGAGATGAGAGTATCTCTCAGTGAATAAAATAGCACTCTTTTTTTAAGGAAAGAAAATGAGCAATTTGCTTCTCACTATGGAACATGAGATGCAATATTTCTTATATACTACCAAAAACATGCTAGTGCTATAAACTTATCAGTGACTAGGGTCTAATCAACTCACTGCAGATCCAAGGGCACTTAAATCTCTGACGCCAAATATAAGTTACTGTTATGCCCTAAACTAATACATTTTATTACTGATCTGGCAGCTGGTACACAAGGACAAGGCTTTCCGCTATGGTACAGGGTTTGATTCCTTCAGCCCTCATCTGCCTACTGTGTGACTTTGAACAAGTCACTTAACCAGATAGTGCTTAGGGATATCTAGGAATTTGGGCAAGGGTCCTCAATGTTTCCATCAACTGCAAGCCTAATAACTACCTATGAACTAAAAATCACCTTGTGTTTAAGATTAACCTTCTATATTATGGCAAACGTCCACAACTAACAAACATAGTAAACTGGCACAAAACAACTGTGCAAGTATGAACCACCTAACATTATCTCCTGCTTATCCTACAACTTAATCTAAAGCACGCAACAGATCCACAAGCTATTTATCCAAAGGAAATGGAATAATCTACACCGATCACTGTTAGATCTTGAGTATTGCATTCCATTGCTTCTCATTAAGCCTAAAGTTTCAAAGGGATCAAACACCCTTGCAAAGCTTTAGGTCAATGAAACACACATACAGTGCTTCTATATACTAGCAATGTTGGGGTGGATTCTCAGTCAACATTCCTGTGTGTGTGTGTGTGTGTGTGTACATATATATATATATATATATATATATATATATATATATATATATATATATTCACTACATATGATCGAAAACCCATAATCCCAATGCCCAGAATACCGAGCCCACAAGACTAACAGCCCATAAGCACGAAATTACACATTACCGACACCCAGAATTCTGAATCAGCTAAACTAACCACCTAGAATAGTAGCTATGCAATCACTATCACCATAGATACATTCCTTACTCAGAACTGACAGTATTTAAGGGGGCATAACCTCTGCTAGGTTGTACAACGGCTGACGTTGCAAGCATGGCCAACCAGCAGTATGATGCGCCCGTTCTGTAAACAAGCTCTACCCAAGGCTGAGATCCCAGAAGTGTAAAGATGTGCCGATAATCGACAGCTACATCTACCATCTAGAACAGAAATCTGGTAGCAGGTGTTACTGGTGTTGCAAGTGGAAACGGAGCAACACATGCAAGGGAAGAACAGTGACTGAGTCCTTAGAAGGTGAGAGGCCGCAGAAATCCATGCCACACAATTGTGTGGGGGATCCATTAGAAGTAGAACATTACAGCGTTTGTGGTTAACCCAACGAGAAAGCTGCCATGTCTAGGGACACACCATGCTTAGTACTGGATGATGCTCTTGCATCCTCTTCCCTAGGATGTGTACCCAGTCTTCCTAACAGGAAGGCCATGTTGCAACAAATACACCGTGTAAGGTATAAGAATGCGTCTGTAGGACACACACCTAACTTACCTTAGAAACGTTCGACTTCAGCTGCTTCCCCTTACCGACAGGTGCATTTCTAGTGAAATGGGCTGCTGATCCAGGCTCAGGCACACATGTTGTTGTATTTAGTACAGTTAATAACTTGCATGACTTGAGTGTGGTTACAATATGGTTGATGGATGGGGCATACTTTTGCAAGGGCGCCGTATGCTGCCAACTGTATAGCATACATGGGATTGTTAAGTGCTGTGGATACAGTAAATGTGTCCCTCTCATATGGTTTGATGTCCAAAAAGTCTCTCTGTGCTTATAACATGTTATGGCACTGTGTTTTATATTTATTTGCATTCCAAAACGTTACACTTTCTCTCCAGTATGTGCTTTGTGACTATGAGGTAGCCGCTATCAAGAGTGTTAGGCTAAACTTCACTGACGTAACAGCTAAGGGTTGTTTATTTCACTTTGACCAGAATGTCTGGCACAAAGTGCAGCAGCTGGGATTGGAGTCACTGCATAACCACAGCCATGAGTTCCATCTGGCTGTCAAATCACTGGTTGGTCTAGCATTTCTAGAGAAGTCAGAGGTGATAGCTACATTCAATACATTGAAGGAGTCTTTCCCTGATGAGGGTAGGGAAGTAATTAAGTACTTTTTGGTCTGGTATGTCCTGGGCCATGTTAGGAAGTTTACTACTAGATCAACAACCATTACTAGATTCCCACCCCTATTCCCTGTCAGATTCTGGAATATTTCAGAGTTAAACACACTATTTCTACCACACACACAGAACTCTGTGGAGGTGTGGCATCGCTGACTGAAATGTCTTCTAAGGAATAGGGTGAGTGATCTGTCTGTTCTCATGACTTGCCTAACCAGGGAACAGACTCGTGTAGACAGCCTATGTGAGCGTCTAGCTGCAGGATGTCCGCCCTCACTGAAATGAAGGCAGGTTCTGGATAGACAACAGAAATTCCAATGATTGCTGGATAACAGAGCTGAGTATTCCACTGTTGACTTCGTTAGATGGATAGCATGGCTGCTTAAGATGTGATGACAGCTACCTGCAATGTATTTGGAACTGTGCAGTTGGACCACTATGTGTTTGTATTTCGTCTTATTACCGTAGTGTGTTTGTACATTGTGGAGGGACTTACTTGCAACTAATACATTCCTGGTGTGGAGGGCAGGAGTTTTCCTTTGCTATTATGGTGTGTGGGTATTGAAATGGCCTCTGCCTCATGGAGGTCAGTGTTTTGTGTACTGTTCCACGATCAGGTGAGGTTATGCACATGGCATTTGGTTTTGGTGTTGGTTTGTCTGTATCACTGAACGTTACAGCCGTTAGATCGCTTTTTTTGAGATTTTGGGCAGGCGCTATGCTGGGCGTTGGTAATGTGTAATTTCGTGCTTATGGGCTTGTGGCCTCGGTATTCTGGGCATTGAGATTATGGATTTTCGGTCATATGTAGTAAACCCATATATGTATATATATATATATATATATATATATATATATATATTAGTGACTTAGATGTTTGATGTGCTGGTAGGAAGAAAAGAGTGTGCCAATCCTGGGTGGAGGCCATTCATCTTGGTGTTTATGTGAGGAGGTGTGGTCCACAGAGGGGAGTAGCCCTCAGATATAACAGGCAAATGGAGGGTGAGAATCAAGGGGCAAGCCATAAATGAAAAAATCTGCTGGTAGAAGCGGTGAATGGCCTAATCCCCCAGGATGCCCTTAGGTTCCATGCCAGCCCCAGCCTTAGACTGGGGATAGTCCTGGGATTGTAGGACAGGCTGGAAGACCCATGGATGGATGGACAGACCACTGCAGTAAGCTAGAAAGAATGAAACAATAGGACAACAAAACAGATTAATGTATATGAATATTTTGTAACCTGTTGTGGCTACCAGGTGGTACCACTATGTGAGAAATTGTACATCAATAAAAGAATAAAAAGGTAATGCTCTGTTTTTCATGTAGTTATACTTAAAGAATAAATTCTTCTAATATTATGGGTCATGTGGCTTGTAAAAAACTAGGAATACTAAAAAGAATTCACAGAGAAATCTTAGATACTATCACAGAGTATCACAGAGAAATCTTAGATACTTTGCAAAGTCATGCCACTGATATCCTGCAGGATTATGATGATTTATTTGCACTATTAAGATGCCTGCAAGAAGAATATCATATACAAGTAAATCCTGATACAATGCCAGTGCAGCATGCAACTAGAAAACTAGCTATAGCCTTCAGAAATCAAGATGAATATGAAACATGAAGAATGGAATGTCTTTGCATCTTGAAGAAGCAAACAGAGTCAGCCTGTGAACACTATGGTACCTGTTGTGAAAGAGAGGCAAGATTTGCATTTGCATTGATTTACAACATCTGATTTAATTGCAATTTATCTTACAGTGGAATGTTGCCTCAATAATACCAAAATGCTAAGTTTTCCTTACTGTTAGATGCAAGCCAGGGTTTCTGGCAGATACAACGACATAAAACAAGAACCAAAATGGCTGATTTATTGAGAGCAAACTTGATAAGGTTCAGACTCATTGAAGGCAGCTCAGAATAGCTGTGTTCTATAAGAAATAACAGCTGGTGCAGTTTCTAATTGAGCACCATTGGTGATTACTTTCTGAACGGAGATTTCTCCCTTCTTCATGTTTGTGCAGCCATGGAAATGGCATATATACATTTGTGGGTGTTTGAGGGGGGGTCTTACTTTTCATGCGGAGGCAGGGGAGCAAGATGCTTACGTGTAAGTTTTTCATTGGGTTGACTTTTTTTTTACTAGTCCTACTCAATGAGTTAGCTCCTCAATAAGTTGTAACTCAGCGAGTCATAGTAAAAGTCACCAGACTATGTACCTTTAGTACTCCATTTGAAGATATCATCATAAGATCACTGAAAAGCACAGCAACTGGTTCCATTGGCCATTTATGCTTTGTCAGTAGTCACCCTTAGACATTGCATCTTTTTCAAGGAACAACAGTCCAGTTATATCAGGGGTGCATTTGTAGATACCCCATACATTTATCTAACTCATTTCTGAAGGAAGAAAGTGTATTGCATTGCTAAGTTTGGAGTGGAAGCTTGTTCCAAGAAGGGGTAAGCATTGCATGACAAATCTGTCCATCCTCCATGCCTGGTTTATTTGCTGGAGAGTTTAGATCACTAGTTTTTGTATCAGTGGGACTGTTTGATTTGTAGAGATGTAAGAGATCTTGAACTATTGGATCGCTAATAGCCCAATGGCATACTTAATGGGAATTACCATTTTCCATTTCCAGAATATAGTCATTATCCACAGTAGGAACTCAGAGACTTACCAGCTCAACTTTTACCATGTGGATGACTATTAAGCAGATTACCTACTTTAACCTTGTTACAGATACTGAGAACCAACATAAAGTACAGCAAATGATAGAAAGAAATTATTATAAACAGAATTTATGCTGTGTTAGGAACTGCTACACTATCAGTTGTTACAAAGTATCAGTTTTGAAAGCTGGAAAAACAGTAAAAATCCAAAAGTCATGGCAAAGCCTGAAGCATAAAGCTGAAGTTGCTGGTAAAGCAGCCAAGCTAAGATACTCATATAGTTTCTAGAAAAAAAATAGTACTAATTCCAAGAATGTCACCCAAACCATGAATAACACAAAAAAGGAGTAAAGACTTCAGAGCTGAAACACAAACCTCAGTTTATTAAACCAACGTTAAGCGCTTTCATCCTTGGTAAACTAGGACTTCATCAGAAAAACAAACCATCATAAAAGTACCCATTTATACAATTCAATTAGTTGCCACCCACCAATCACAATAAATAAATAACCATGGTGACAATTAAGAAATGGGTAAATACAAGTGAAGAACAGTCCACAAAAGTAATAAAACAGTCCAGCAAAGAAATCCTGTCTCACAAATGAGAATGCACCAGCACGACACAAGCTCAGTTCACAAAAAATTTTAATCCAACCGATAAAAAGTTCACATGAAGTTAAGCGCTTTCATCCACTAGGGACTTCTTCAGAACACTTCATTATAACATTACTACTCCATTAAATACTTTAAAAATACTGATAATTACATCACATGTAGTTTCCTCATTGAGAATTTAAAGTGCAAGTGCATAAAATGCTCTAAATTCTAAAAAAACAGTTGTATATATGCAAAAAATTCATAAAATTCATAATGCCTGTTTCTTAAAACATTTTCATAAAACTTATTCATCAGACTTTCATACAGTTTTTCAAAAAATATATATCATAGTGCATATTGCATATTGTTGTGCTGGTGCATGTGAAGCTTCCAAAAGTATTGCAAAAATTTAACAAAAGTTACAAAAATGTCTGTGTATATAAATAAAATACATGTGTATACATGTAAATGTAAATAAAAATGTAAATAAAAATGTATGTGGAGATATATGTGTTCATACGGACGACAACCCTATTGATGTGTATAACATCTATTTATAGTTGTCCAATATAGGTTTTATGGACACATATTCATTGATGCCAGGATGTTCAGATGCATTTAATTTTACCTGCCATCTCACCTCTTTCTCACTAACTAATTTCTTTACATCCCCTCCTCTCACATTAGCTCTAACCAATTCCAAGATTCCAAAACGAAAATTGGAACATTCCTTGTTGGTTTTTAGATGTTTCCACAAAGCGTTGGTCTCATCCTTCTTCCTGATACTATACTGGTGGTCGTAGATCCTATTGCGTAAGCACCTGATGGTCTTCCCTACATAAAAGCAGGGACAGTGTGTGCATGTAGCCATATATACTAAGTTGGTTGATCTACAATTACCTTTTTGGAAATGGATTTTGGTCTTATTAAAATTTTGTAAGGTTAAATTTTGTACTGTTGTTATATACTGACACTGGGGGCATGTACCACATTTTACTGTTCCCCTCTTATTCTCTGTATAATTCTGTTTTTTCTCTAATAAGGACTTCAAGTTCTCTCCATTTCTATATACAAAATGGGGTACACCTCCAACAATATTCCAAATCCTTTTGTCTGCCCTAAATACCCTCCAATTCTTCTGAATGATCCCTTTAATGTACTTACTGTGAGGTCCATATTGTATAATGCAAGCTTTTCCATACCTGCTAGTCGCATCCATACATACCTCATGATTGTTCTTGAGGGGTACAAAAGGAGACCTACCTCCTCCCAGCAGGGGTATGTATCTCTTACCCCATTGTTGCCAAACGTAGGTCCTAAGCTCATTTATCATACCCTCTGGATATCCCCTTTCCATGAAAAATGAACCTATCTTCCTTAGTTCTACATCTAAATCCATGATGTCTGATGTCATCCTCGCCGCTCGAATGAACTGCCCCTTTACAATATTTCTTTTCTGGGCCCAAGGATGACTACTATTGAAATGTAGATACGAATTACTGAAGGTTGTTTTCCTAAAAATATTAGACTTAAAGTTCCCTTCTTCCAATGTGACCAGTACATCTAAGTATGAAATGCTCCTCCTGTCCATATTAATAGTAAATTTTAAATACTCTGTACACGAGTTTATATACATGAAAAAATGTTCTAACTCTTCCTTACTCCCTTTCCAAACTAAAAAAATATCATCAAGAAAACGATGATAACATCCTATATGATCCATCCACTTGGAACTAAGGATGTATTCCTTTTCCCAGTTTAATAGTACCAGGTTTGCATATATGGGGGCACATGCAGCCCCCATCGCCACACCTTTGCTTTGTCTATAGTATTTCCCCTCATAATAAAAATAATTATGGGTTAATACTATCTCCATAAAGTCCAAAATCAAAAGGGTTTGTTCCCAGGTGTTTATACCTAACTCATGGATACTGTCCTGAAACCTTCTCATCCCTTCCACATGGGGTATGCTGGAAAAGAGGTCGACCACGTCAATGGTGACCAACCATTTAGCATCCTTAGAAATGTGTGGTTCCAATCGTCCTAAGAAATCCCATGAGTCAGCCACAAGATGACTAATACTCCCCAGACATGGTTTTAACCATTTGTCAACAACTTTTCCAAATCTAAAGGTTTTGGACAAACTTGCAGAGATTATTGGTCTGAATGGGGGATCCAATGTGTCCTTGTGGACCTTTGGAATACCTACAATCGTGCCTATAGTAGGATGTTCCACTTTAAGATATTTTTCTAAGTTGATGTCCATGCTACCTTCTAAAATAAGGTCATGTAATAACAAGTCCACTTTCCTATACCCTTTGTTAACCTCATTTAAGGAAGATTCCTCATATTTTCCTGAATCCTTAATGATACCATTCATTTTATTGACGTATTTTTCACTAGGGTAAATGACTACCCCACCCCCCTTATCCGGTTTCATAATTCGGATAAGTTTGTTCTCCTGTAATCTTTTTAACAACAATTTCTCCTCCTTAGAAAGGTTATTTTCAAAATGTTTATACGAAGGTTCAAAGTTTTGAATATGCCGATAAATATCACTCACTACAAGTTTTTCAAAAATATCAATTAGTGGATTCAATGGGGGGGTATATGAACTCTTAATCGTGAATTCCTTTTCGTTTGTGTAGTTGGTTCCTTCAAACTTGATACCAAGATTCAGTTTCCTAGTGTATTTTTTTACGTCTAAAATATTTTCAACTAAATTAAGTTTGCTGTGGGGAATGAACTTCATCCCTTTTGATAATAAGGTGAAGTGCTCTTTGGTAATGACTTCATCCGTATAATTATATATATTGAAGTTGTCATAACTGCTAAGTACTTCATTAGTTCTAGATATTTCTTTAACTTTCCTTTTTTCCCCAAAACCAGTGTAGGTAAGGGAATAGTGGTTATGTTCACAACTAGTAACTATCTCGTTGCTCTTCCATCCATGAACATCTCTTTTCTGGCCGGGTAGCCTCTCACATCCATGTCCCAATCCTGTTCTTCCCATAAAAAATTCCTACCTCTAACTTTGTTCATATCAGTACCTTTGTTCCTATAATTGTGATTTGGAGTGTCGACATAATTGTCTCCCTTTTTTCTGTAATATTGTCCGTGTTCATGAACCATCGGATTCCTTCTGGCATTAAATTTCTTTGTGTTTTTAGTGTTGAAATGTTTATTGTTGTCCGTTTTATCCCACCTATAAGCTTCACCCTTTCTATACTGCTCAAGGTCCCTTTTAAGTTTGTTACATTTCCTTTCAAATTGTTTGTTCAGCATACCTGATACCCATTTGTATTGCATTTCGTACAGGTTCTCAAAATCACTAAACAGCAAATCAGAAGTAATACTGTTGTCAAGAAACTCTAACTCATTTAACAGTTTACAAATTTTGCCATCGTTAGATTCTATGATAAATCTCATAAAAGAAAAGCCAAAACTATCGAAAAGTTGGGCCCAGAAAAGAAATATTGTAAAGGGGCAGTTCATTCGAGCGGCGAGGATGACATCAGACATCATGGATTTAGATGTAGAACTAAGGAAGATAGGTTCATTTTTCATGGAAAGGGGATATCCAGAGGGTATGATAAATGAGCTTAGGACCTACGTTTGGCAACAATGGGGTAAGAGATACATACCCCTGCTGGGAGGAGGTAGGTCTCCTTTTGTACCCCTCAAGAACAATCATGAGGTATGTATGGATGCGACTAGCAGGTATGGAAAAGCTTGCATTATACAATATGGACCTCACAGTAAGTACATTAAAGGGATCATTCAGAAGAATTGGAGGGTATTTAGGGCAGACAAAAGGATTTGGAATATTGTTGGAGGTGTACCCCATTTTGTATATAGAAATGGAGAGAACTTGAAGTCCTTATTAGAGAAAAAACAGAATTATACAGAGAATAAGAGGGGAACAGTAAAATGTGGTACATGCCCCCAGTGTCAGTATATAACAACAGTACAAAATTTAACCTTACAAAATTTTAATAAGACCAAAATCCATTTCCAAAAAGGTAATTGTAGATCAACCAACTTAGTATATATGGCTACATGCACACACTGTCCCTGCTTTTATGTAGGGAAGACCATCAGGTGCTTACGCAATAGGATCTACGACCACCAGTATAGTATCAGGAAGAAGGATGAGACCAACGCTTTGTGGAAACATCTAAAAACCAACAAGGAATGTTCCAATTTTCGTTTTGGAATCTTGGAATTGGTTAGAGCTAATGTGAGAGGAGGGGATGTAAAGAAATTAGTTAGTGAGAAAGAGGTGAGATGGCAGGTAAAATTAAATGCATCTGAACATCCTGGCATCAATGAATATGTGTCCATAAAACCTATACTGGACAACTATAAATAGATGTTATACACATCAATAGGGTTGTCGTCTGTATGAACACATATATCTCCACATACATTTTTATTTATTTATATTTACATGTATACACATGTATTTTATTTATATACATAGACATTTTTGCAACTTTTGTTAAATTTTTGCAATACTTTTGGAAGCTTCACATGCACCAGCACAACAACATGCAATATGCACTATGATATATATTTTTTGAAAAACTGTATGAAAGTCTGATGAATAAGTTTTATGAAAATGTTTTAAGAAACAGGCATTATGAATTTTATGAATTTTTTGCATATATACAACTGTTTTTTTAGAATTTAGAGCATTTTATGCACTTGCACTTTAAATTCTCAATGAGGAAACTACATGTGATGTAATTATCAGTACTTTTAAAGTATTTAATGGAGTAGTAATGTTATAATGAAGTGTTCTGAAGAAGTCCCTAGTGGATGAAAGCGCTTAACTTCATGTGAACTTTTTATCGGTTGGATTAAAATTTTTTGTGAACTGAGCTTGTGTCGTGCTGGTGCATTCTCATTTGTGAGACAGGATTTCTTTGCTGGACTGTTTTATGACAATTAAGAAATCTTGTCCTTTTAAAAACACATGCAACTTAATATATCATGTCATTTAAAACCTATATGTTTGAATTATATATTTCCTAATCAATAATTCCTTCACAACACATCTGCATAAACATTAGGGAAGCCTGATTTCTGCAAGGAGTCATTTTGAAAACTTTTAACTATGTATGACCTAGTTTATTGTCAACTTAATTTGAATCTGATATCTATTCTTTCCTTATTATATGATTTCCTTGTAGTTCATCTTGTACATTTTAACCTTTTTAAGTAACTCATCTTGTACTACATTGTAATTTAATCAATGTTTTTCATTCTGTTTTCACTAGTTAATAAACTACTACTTTCTAGTTTGGATTTTACTCCAACATCTTTATATTTTTCATACTCCTGTCCTAACATGAGCTTTAGTATTTAAGTTTACATCTGATATCAAACATCCATTCTAGCATACTATACTTTTTTTTTTAATTTCTCTAAGTATTTTTGGTTTCTAATACCATTATAGGAGTGGGGCCCATTCCAAAGTCTGGGTACAATTAGAGTTCATGAAACTGCACTTGTTTATTGCTTCAGGTTATCATTTCCATGCTGTTTCAGATGACCATTTATAGGCTGAGTGGGGGGGCTACAACAGCTAAACTCTGTTATCCATGTACCACCATTCTTAAGATTTTCTTCTAAATTTTCAACTTTTTGTGTCAAGTCTTCCTTTACTGATGCTATATCAATTCTGAAAATGTGCTCCCCGGTTGTAATAGATAATTAGCAAATACTACAAAAAATGATCTCAAGTCAACTATGCATGTTACAGACATTCTCAGTTGAGAAACAAGTGCAGATGAAAAAAAAAATAAAGCACTTCATACCTCACAAATGCCGTGTTCTATATATCTCATCATTTTACTTAATTATGCTGTTACAGGAAACTATTTATTGTTATTCCTACATATTTATCCAGGACTTTGCTTCCTGAATTCCATCTGCAAATGGCATCTGTCCAATAGGTACCTCACTTAAAAATATAAATAAATATAATTAACTAACTGGTTACTAACTAACAAATTGTACCTACTGCCTAGCTAATTAGATGGCAGGCTAAGTAACTAAATGTACTTTTCCCACGCATGAGCCGTTTGCCACTCTGTTTTAATTGCATTTTCATTTTCTCTTATATTGTTGAACCTGAAACTGTAATTTAAAACAAAATATGTAGACAATCCAGTGCACATATGCACTGCGTTATACCTGCACCTATTGAAGCATAGTAATATAGACTGAATTATACCCATATATAGTGGAGTACTCCAATGCACATTGTGCGTTTTCCCATACACAGCAGAGTAAACCAATACACTGGGGCTGAGGGAATTTGCCACTTTTGTCCCCTTTTAATCTGACCCTATTAGTGTCAGTATAAATATTGACCTCTCTAATTAAAACCTAGCTATCATTTCCCTTACAGAACTCCCTGACTTTATCTTAATAGCTAAATGTCTGCCTCTCCCTTCACAGTCATTTCCTGTCATTCATTAAATACTGCATGGTATCCTGACTTTCTGAATGGAAGTCCGTAACCTATTTAGACAGTTTTGCGATATCCTAGTAAATGATTCCTTGTCAATGAAATTATTAATGTTACTGAAAAGCTTTAGCTGTTCACTGTGAATCACAACAAAACTCCTTTGCTGGCCTTTTCTCCATATTAAACCAGGCCCCACTCATATACATATTCAAGGCACAAAATGTGAATACTTATATTGCAAGCCCTGCGACATACAAATATGAAAAAGATATCCTGCATAAAATGAATGTTGGAGACTGTCAGAAATAACATAACATTATAAGTGCATACAAAAGGAAAACAAAAGTAAATTTTTAAATAATGGACAGTCTCTCTCCATTGTAACATACTAACAAAGTTAATGCCTGAAAACAACAACTTCAGTGTTTATTTGCAGCCATGTTGCTTAAGACATGATTGAGACGGAAACCTCAAAGCAATAAATGGGGGTATTTGGTCATCCAGCTTAAGCAACTGTATGTCACGACATTTTAGCGATGGATAAACAGTTTCAAACAAGTGAGAAAGAATAACTAAATTATATCTGTGTTTAAATATCAGCTTTGTAATTACATTACTGGAAGACTGGGCAGAGAAGTGGGGAAGGATGCCAAGGAGCAGGTTTTTACCTGGCACCAAAGATCTTCTTTCAAATTCATATGAAAGAACATGATGTCTTAATGTCTGCCTATAAGCTGAACCTTTGGCTTTCTGACATTAGTGTTGTCAGTCACTGCAAGTGTGATTATTCAAAACAACTTTTCCCAAAACTGTGGTTTGTAATGGAAAGACAGACACAAGCAAGACGCAAAGGCATGAAATGCTGTGATCTCACAATAATGCATGTATTTAAACAGGAGATGGCATGCTATGAGCCTATGACACCTTTATGTCAGTATGCAACGGTAATTTATTATATCAATGTGAGACTACGGCATCATCCAGATACAGTTTACTATTCTAGAAAAGGTATAAATGACTTCATGATCTACCCTGCGTAAGTGTGAAGAGACAGTAAGTTGTTTGTTTATATGGAAAAAAATATATGCACACACACACACACACACACACATATATAAATATAAATATATATATATATATATATATATATATATATATATAAATATATATATATATATATATATATAAATATATATATATATATATATATATATATATATATATATATGTATACATGTATACATATACATATACAAATTTGTAAACACATTTGACTAGGCTATGTTGTGTTAAGTGCTTATGGTTATCTCAATGAGGGACTTGCTGTGAATGCAAAATTACAGGCAGCTCTTTTAATACTGTTTATTAGATCTGACTGTAATATAATAAGCTGATGCATTCAGTCTCATTAAAACAAAAATAATCATACCTTATTGCTAGGGACCATACCAATCAAATATCAGAATTTTGTAGATTTATCTCTCTCTCTCTCTCTTTTTTGTCTGCTCCTCATTAAAATTTGTGATTTTCTGGCAAATAATTCAAGATTAAAAATCTATAAATAATGACATTCATTTGGTTTTCAGACTTCATATCCTGCAGAAAATGCATGCTAATGTAAAACTTTTTATTCTAGCAGAATTCTATATTTTTTAAGAGCAATATTTAAAATATGTCCCCAATTTTGTGCTTCTGTCCCTTCATTATTTTTAGCTTTGTAAAGAATTCTTGCTTAAGAGTTTGAGAGGTACATTAATAAATCCAGACATGCTATTAGGTTATCACGTTTCTTTCAGTTCATAGGTTCATAGGTTCATACTAGGCATTCTGCCCTAGGGCATTTATAAGCCTAGCCAGAGTTGTGTGGCTTTCACCACCCCTTAGGTTGAAGAATACTATACCCATTAGTTTGCCGTGCCTCTGTCCAGCAGTGATACAGAGATGATCCCCGGGGTAAACCTACGATCTTCCATCCACTGGTCAAGATTCCTCTTGAACAGAGCCAGCGAGGTGCTCTGTCTCACATGTACCAGGATTCTGTTCCACAGCATAGGGAGTCTCTGAGTGATGAATCTGTCCCTCCAGCACATCCTATTTATATCCGTGTTGAGGTTTAAGTCTCTTGCTCTTGTGGCTCTGGTGGATTTGGATTTTTTGGGGTGGAGCATGTCCATTAATTCCGGGTTGGACATGGCCTTGTATGTCAGGCACAGGTCACCTCTGAGCAGACGGTATGTGACTGAATAGAGCTGGAGTTTCTTCAGTCGGGCAGCATATGGCATATTTTTGAGCCCCTTTATCCTTTTGGTGAGGAACTTTTGGGCAATTGCTGCAGGTGTCGGGTAAGATACATTCCGAATGGGGCATTGTACTCAATCATTGGTCTGATAAGTGAAGAGTACAGGGGATCAATGACCTCCCTTGATCTGGATGTGAATCCCTTCATAATCAGGTGGGCAATGTAGAAGGTCCTCCGAACCACTTTGGCAATGCGAGTGTCAAAAGAAAGGTTACTGTCAACTTGGGTCCCCAGGTCCCTGATAACCTCTTCTGTGCTTAATGGATTGCCACCTATGTGGTAACTTGGTTACCTTGTTTTTACCAAAGGGTATGACTATACATTTTTGGTGTTAAGGCCATGGCTCTGATGGATTTTCAACTATGGCACCCAGTTTGCAGTCATCTGCAAACTTTGTCCTATGTTTGCCTGCACTTCTGAAAAGTAGATGCCGAACAAGAGGGGCCCAGGACTGAGCCCTGTGGGACACCACTTGTGAACATGGCACCAGCAACTCTAACCCTGTGGGTTCTGTCCTTGAGCCAGCCCATCTTGTGACATATGGGTTTACATTTAAGCTGGTGAGCTTTTCTATGATCCCAGTGGGGTATTGTGTGCTTTGGTAGGCTGTGTGAACTGCCTTACCCTCATCAGCCTTGGTGACTGTTTCAAAAAGTCAACCAAGTTCAAGAGGCATGATCTGCCCGGTCCCCAATGTCTTTATTTATGAGTTCCATTATGATCCTCTCCATAGCTTTGCAGACCAGGCTCGTCAAGCTTTTTCAGGGTCCATAGAAGCACGGAGTGGGACCACAGTTGCCGCCACTCTTTGGGTACATATCCTGTGGTAAGGCTAAGATTAAACAGCAGCCTTATGTGTGGGTTTAGTTCCTCATTGAGTTTGTGTAGACACCATCCGGTCCCATTGATGCTGTGTTTTTAGCTTTAGAGAGAGCAGCTCTCACCTGGGCATTTGAGATGATTGGGAGGCTACACTCTGCTGGGATAGATATTTCTCCTTTTTGGGGGGGGGGGGATTTTCACTGAACCTGTCTGCCAGTATGTTTGCAATGTCTGTGGGTTCAGTGATTTTTGTATCATTTTGGACTAATTCTGAGCATATCTGGGAGTTTCCACCCAGATTTCTAACATAGCTAAAGAAGGCCTTATGATTGTCTTTTGAGTCCTTGCAATTTTTCTCTCAAAGTTGGCCTTGGATGATTTTATGAGTGATCGTAGTTTTTTACTAGTATTGATCAGAGATGTCTTCCCTTTTAGGGATTTTGCTCTATCTTGTAGTAGCTTTCTCCTCTTGTTGTAAAGTTTGTTTATGGCTGGGGTCCACCAGATCGGGCGCTTGCCTTTGGTGGAAAGGGTCTTGATTTTATTTGGGATTGCTTGATCCATGCAATCCTGGAGGTGCGAAAGCATTTGTAAGATTCAGCAGCGTGGGTTGTGGTTTCCAATGGCTCAGGGGCCTTGAAGGATACCACACCAGTCTTAAGTGTGAAGTTGGCTTTTGAGAAGTTCTTCACTGTGGTCTTTTGTTGGGGTGGGGCGGGATGTGGATCTCCAGTGAGATTAGTTTATGGTCTGATCTCACCAATGAGGGATATACTTCTGGTGTGGAGCATTTTGTCCCCATGTTTGTGATGATCAGGTCTAGTATATTTTCACCTCTTGTGGGAATAGTGACAAGTTGTTCCATAACTTTGTATTCTAGAGTGCAAGGAATCAATGACTGGCCCACTGTTGTTTTATTAGCAATTTGATATGAAATTTAAAATATTATTTTTTCAAGCAGTTTAGGACTGTTTTTCAAGCCCTTTGGACAAAATGCAATCATAGGAAGCAAGCTGATAGCAAATCAGTTTACTAGTAGCTGTCAGTCAGTGATGCTCCAGGGTGTATAACAGTAATGGTGAGGGACTTATTGCATGTTGTAAACATCTATTTATTTTATTTAACATTTGTTTACTGGGAAAGTCCAACTTGGAACAAAGCCAATTTTCAGCGGAGGCCCAGGGAGAAATGTTCCAGATGCATGTCTTTGTAACATGGGAGGAAACCAGAGTACCTGGAGGAAACCCACACAAATGCAGGGGAGACATGCAGACTCCACACAGAAGTTACCCCATCTGAAAATCGAACTGGAGAACCTCTTGCTGTAGGGCAAAACACTACCCTTGCACCGCTGTGCCATCCAATCTATCTAGAGGAATTAAAAATCTGTACTTTAAATGAACATCACGTCTTCTTTTACCTATTATTACATATGCAATACAGTGGAAAAGTAAGAAAGATACTTACTCACTTTGCAGATATCCCATCAGATTGATGAAGATTCCCTATTATTATATCAGAAAACAGAAGTACCCAATGTGGAATATCCAGAGTACATTATCAAATCAGTATATTCTTTCCACATGCAGCACTTATCCCCACATTATTAGGTCCTCTGCTGTGTCCAGTATAATTAGTCCATCTCTCACTTTGTTTCCCTATTGTCATATGACAAGTCCTACTCTTTTTTTTTTAATTAACGTGTATTTCCTAACTACCTTCTACTGTCTGTCCACAGTTAATGTTTTAAAGATGTCCTCTACAAGCCTGCACTACATTAAATTATCTACCAAATAGAGTCATGAAGCAGGTAACATTTGCATATATACATTTCATATTAATTACACAATTCGGGCAAGATAAGTCATGGAAACACAGTGTTAGGCACTGGTACACTGTAGTAGCAGAATTTGTATAATGCACGGGATATAAATGAGAGCTTTCATGTTCGACTTCTGTGGTTTAACTGTACCTATCATGCCCCCCCTACACACACACACACACACACACACACACACACACACACACACACACACACACACACACACACACACACACACACACACACACACACACATCCACACACACACACACACACACACACACACACACACACACACACACACACACACACACACACACACACACACACACACAAACACGTTACAATGAATAGATGCACATAGTACAATGTCTGTTGAAAGCATACGGTCTTTGTTTCATGCATGTCAGCTGTTAAAGAATAGTATGAGCAAGGATATAATCTGAACAAGCCCCTGCCAATTAGATTTTACAGTCATTTTCACTGCCATTGGCTATCATGGGAGTTTAGTGCATTTTGATTCTGAAGACAGTATATTTCTGTATTGCACGCCCTTTGTATAAGATGTAAAAAGCATATCATTTCTGTTATTGTTTTAGACCAAAATGAATTCTTAGTTTAAGTGTTCTAAGGTCAGAAAAAAGCAATCAAGGGAAAATATTATGTTGCCTTTTCTAGAAATGATGACACAAATAAGTATAGCTAGATATGAAGCAGAATTAATTCATCATCGAGATACGAGTCGTTCAAAAGAGAATAGGAACAGTTCTCCCGTTCATCTTTTCCCCATAGTTGATGTCACTGAGGTTAAAGATCAGTGTTAAACCTCAGTGTCATCAGCATGGGGAAAAATGATTTTACTTAAAAAAAATGTCAATGTAATGAAGATGTAGATCTGCGCTTTATACGCCATGGTGGTGAAACAGGTAAGTCATGAAAGTGTGACAAAACACTTCAAGAAAATAAATTTAGAATGCTCACTGGAAGGCATGACAAAAAACTAAAATTCAAATACTTTCTCCACAGAATGTGAAGCCAAGTTTCACTACTGAAGACAGTGAAGCTCGGAAAGATCAAAGGCAAAAGTAGAAGGGATAACACAGGCTAAGATGGATGGATAGCACTATTGAAGCTAACTTTCTCTGTGGCACATGGTGTAAGTGAAATGTAAAGAAGACAGGTGATGCAGGGTTGGAATCAATTTCATGTATACTTTTACAGAGGGGGTCAGAATGCCATTTGTCACAAAATTTGGGTTGGTGGTTAGTGTAATGGTTATGGTGTTTGCTTCAGAAATACAAGGTGGAGAGTTTGATTCTCACCTTTGAGAGAAATTGGCTAGGCTGCTTAAAATGGTCCACAAAGACAGTTAGCCTAGAACTTAGCTATGAACCTATAAAGTAATGAATGTAAACTGTCTTCTTCTTCTTCTTTTGGCTTTTTCCCAGTTAGGGGTTGCCACAGCGGATCTCCTTGTCCGCTCATGATTAGCAGTGGAGTTTTATGGTGTCGAGTTGCCAGCCTGGTGCCCAACCTTTCACAGAAGGCACACACATGCACACACTCACACCTAGGGCCAGTTTAGAGTGTCCAATCCACCTGCAGCATGTCTTTGGGATGTTGGAGGAAACCCATACGACCACAGGGAGGACATGCAGACGCCGCACAGAAGGCACCCCAGCTGAGGATCGAACCAGAGAACCTCTTGCTGTGAGGTGGCAATGCTAACCACTACACCACCATGGCTGCCCTAATGAATGTAAACTGTACTAACTAAAAAAGCAGTTGTCAACAGCCAGACCTGATGCACTAAAGTTCTTAAGGTCACAAAGAAACAGATTTGACTAAATGACTAAATAATAGTCCTTCACCCCAACAAAATCCTTAACATATGCAGGCCTTATACATTGTGCTTTGATACCATATAAGACTTCCTGGCAGAGGATAGCCCATAGAATTGCCAACTGACATCATTAGGTAAAGTCCCTTCATAATCCAAATATCATATTAACCACTGTTGTGGTCTCAAAAATGAAAAATAGATAAAGAAGTGAAGCACAATAAACCATCATGATACATACAAAAGTACGTCTAGGAAACATTCCTACTAGGCTATGATGGCACTGATATCTGGACAGTTGTTTGAAGGGAAATATTCCCCATACCAGCTAAACACGTCTACAGATATGAGACATTTGATAATCACATCATATCATGACTTGAAGAGTACCAGTGACTAAAATGTTGACACCAATTAAACTCTACAAATTTAAACCCTTTATGCAGACTACATAGAAAAGTAGACCTCATATTGTAATTCTGCATTTGTGTAATATAGCCATATTAAGCAGCATGTCAGTGACAGCCTTATCATCATCATCATCAGTCCCCTTTTTCCTATTTTCTACATGGGATCAGGATGCCATGTCAACTGTCCCCATCTATCTCGATCCAATGCCACTCTCCTACCTTCTTCTACAGTCATGTCTGATGGTCACAGGTCTTTTCTCACATGATCCACTCATCTCTTTGCTGGATGCCCTTCTTTACTCTTGCCTTCATCCTGTCTGTCCTAAATCATCTAAAACAGATTTTTTCTGCTTTTCTGCATGTTCCTAAACCACTGTAATCTGGTCTCTTTGACGTTCTGTGCAATTGAGGCTACTTGGGCTTCTGCTCCGATGTCCTCATTTATTCATAAGACCCCCATTGTACATCCTTCCATCAGTCTCTGGTTCTTCATCTACATCACCTCTAACTTCCTCAGTTACTCTGTTTTCTTTGATTAGCTTTCTGTACCATATAGCAGTAGAAGCCGCGGTGGTGCAGCGATAGTGTTGTCGCCTCACAGCAAGAGGTTCTCCCGTTTGATTCTCGGCTGGAGCGCCTTCTGTGTGGAGTCTGCATGTCCTCCCCACAGTCAAGTGGTGTTCAAAAGTCATGTGTGAATGGGTGTGCCTTCGTTGAAGGTTGGGCATTGCACTGGCACCATAAAAATCTACTGCCAATCATTAGCAGACCGGAGCTCCGCTGTGGCGACCCCTAACCAGGAAAAGCCGAAAGAAGAACAACAACATAGTAGTACATGTCCATTTGTAGACCATGATTTTTAGCTTCTTTGTCATTCTTTTGTCATACACTACCCCTGTCACTCTGTGTCATTTGGCTGCAGCCCGTCTATTTCTAGCTTTGACCTACTCATTCAGACCAACCCTACCAGGTACTTGAAGCTGTTAATCTGCTCAACTATTTTCTATTCTATCTCAGTTCTCTGATTCTCCTGATTTCCCCTATTTGCTGATATTACAGTTGTCTTATCTGTACTCAGTTTTATACCATGTGCCTTCAATTTTGCATTCCATTCCTCTATCCTTTGCTGAAATTCTTGTTCAGAGTCCACCTGTAATGCCACATCATCTGCATACAGAAACGTTGTTGATTTGTCCCCTCCTACCTGTTTACTAATGTAGTCCATTATCCCTAAGAATTTCAGTGGACTCAGAGCTGAACCCTGATGCACACCCACTCCCACTTGGATCCCCTCTGTGAGTATGAAAATTGTTCATACTAGTGTCATAGCCTGCACCAATTCTATTAATGTTTTTGGGACTCTGAGCAATTGCAGGACTGCCCATATCAGCTTTCTTAGGACTTTGTCATATGCTTTCTCGGGACCTTGTTATATGCTTTTTCCGTGACTAGGAATGCCCAGTCTGTCTCACTGCAAACACTGGTTCAGTTGTGCTACAACTTGATCTGAATCTGAATTGCTCACCTCCCATTTTACATTCTACTTCTCTACATATTAATTTATTAGTCACCCTCTTCAGAACTTTAAGCAGTGTGACACAAATTTAATATCTCTGTACTGACCACAGTTGCGGATGTCCCCTTTGTTTTTGTACATTGGCACAAGTGCGCTTTTTCTCCAGTTATATGGGATACTCCTTTCTCTCCATGCTGCTATGACTACCCTCATGAACCATTTCTCCCCAACTTGCCCAACATCTTGGTAATATCTGCTGTGACCTCATCTGAGCCTGCTATGACCTCATTTTCCTTAGTGTTCTCCTTACCTCTTCTAAGGTGAACTCATCTTCTTCTTTCATCACAACTGGTATTGGGGCAATACAACTTCTGTGGGATTGTCCTTATTCATAAGTAACAGCTTTATCACATTCTTAATTTACCAAGCTGGCTGAAAGAGGGTGATGCATGCACAGGAGATGAGTAGTTCTGGTGGGCAACACTGACACTGCTATGATGACCTGAAGTCATGCTAACCTTAAAAGCTGTACTTGTGGAAGCTGCAGTACAACCCTGCCACCCAGAACTGTACTGTAAGTATGAAATATATATGGGCTCCTGATAGTATAATGAGTTGCACTTAGTAGGATGAACTAGGGGGGAATTTAATTATAGCTTCCTATGGGTGTGGCAGATGAGTAATACTGTCATGGTTGTTGTGGGGTGCAATTTGTTAAATGTTGTGATTTTATTTATATTTGGGGCTGCTTCCAGTGACTTTTTCCATGAGGTCTGTTATGTATAATCATACAACAGTGATAGCAATGGTGATTTACCCTTTCCTGCACTTTTGTGTGCTCTCCAAATTGGTGTATACAGGTTAGCAGAAGAGTGGGGAGCACAGACACATACATGAATGTTGTAAAGATTCATGTGTAAATAAATATGCACAGCTCTCAAGAAAGTGCTAACAATGTGTGCATCTATACATTTCATTTCTTCATGAGATCTACATCCATAGGGTGGAGTGTCACAGAAGGCAGGAATGACTGGCAGCAACATAGGGTATGTATCATTGATATCCGCCTTATATTTCATTGAGTTTCATTGCCACATCATGCTCTCACTCACGGCATTCAGCACCTTGTCTCTCTGCTCTGCAGGTCCATCTGATAGGAAAGAAGAAAATCAGCAGACCAGGTCATCTGTCATCTTCTTCTGCTGCAGCTTTAAAATTAGTCTGGAGATGGAGCTGCGGGTAACTCACTGAAGATGGTGAAGGGCACTCTGAGGATGATGTGTGTGTGCCACTACCTGTTGACCAACCACATATGCAGCAGATGGTGGTTGCAGTGGAAGATGCAGTCAAGTGTTAGGTAGACCAAAGTATTTGTCAGATATATGTCCTTATGCATCAAATTGTAGAACTGATGGGGTAGCAGGCCACACCCCGCAGGCCAATGGGTGGACTGGTATCATTTGTCAATCCCTTCATGAAATCCTTAATTGGTGATGTGTTCTGTGTTAGTAGCAATCAAGGCCACCATGACTCATGACTAGTACATTACCTATTGGTGTGTTACCCCCACTTCCCGATATGTCTCAATATCTTATATGTGGTCCAATCTTCTCCATCACTATTTGCCATGCCCTTCTCACTGAGTCCTTGTAAGTACAAAACCATCTCTGTTTGTCTGCACTGATTTGTGTTTGCTTGATCCTGTATATGATTCTACTCTCATTTACTATAATCATTCTTCCTTTGCACACCACACTCCATCAGCTCATCTCCTCATGTAAACAGAAGGATCTCTACTCCCCCCAAAATTGTAGCTACCTTCCCACCTTGTCACATTTAACTGTTCTATTTGTTCTTCTTCTGCATTGTAGTCGTCTTGCTCTTCATTTCAAAATGTCTTATGCACTACCTTTCCTCCCCACTATAACAGTGATACTAGCAGTCATGTGATTTGAGACGTCTTGGACAATATTTACATACTGAACTTTAGAAAATACTGTACTTTGTTACTCTTACTGACATGAAGCTCCACATACAGAAACATTTGACTGGATTATAAATGACGTTATCTCGCATTATGGTAGTTTAATAACAGGCATACTACCAAGGCATGGACGTACTTTGTATGTTCCCATTGCTTTGCCCTACTATGTACTAAGAAAGCCATGCAATTGACCAACATTGTTCCTTTCTCTCAGTCCTGGCAGAATCTGTGTATCACTGTGGGCTCTGAATGCCGATGGCTTGGATAGCAATATTACATAGCATATAATATACATATTATACATAATATATATTATACCAAATAGTCTGATACAGTTTAAAAGAAGAATTGTTTTAATGAAATATGTGAAGGAGGGTTGGGGTCAGACATAGAAAAGGGACCTGATGGGGCAGGAGGGAGGGGGACATGTGATGCATCTGACCACCAGGTTAGTGTGCCTGCCAGTAGAATGAACATCCTGTTTTTTTTTTTTTTTTTTGCTCTTCACTTGAACAGCTGAGGGGACGGGGTGCTGGTTCATAGTACTAACACAGGACACTGGTTGAACCACCTGTATTTCTGTCTGAAAATGACTAAAAAGAGTGACACCTCATCTAAGTCATTATACCATTCAGTACAGTATTCTGTGGACAAGGAATTCTATATATACTTACCTCAGACAAAAGTCCTAGGGTTCTAGCCAAGGGTTTCATAGATTTGCAGGAGAAAAGGAGTTCAGAGAACAAATAAGTGAGAATAGTCAAGAGAGAAGCAGGTTTGAATCAGCAGTAAGCAGAAGGAAAGAGATATAACCTATGATGAGTGAGCCAAAGAAAGATATTGAAAAGGTAAAAAAAGATAATTAATGCAACATATCACTTGTCAAGACCCAAAAACCAAACTAGACATAGCTAGAAATATGTTTCACACATATTAGCTCAGCTAATGAATATTGCTGATTGGCCAAAGGAATGGAGACATAACTCTCATCTGTACAGATTTTTGCCTCATATTTTAGGTCCATTTTTCATAAATTTGTGGTTTTCTGGCAAACTAGTGGCAAATCATTAAAGATTACGGTTAGAAATTAATGAAAGACATTTGAGTTTTAGACTTTATCCCATTCAGAAAATTCATGCTAAAGCAAAAACTGTTATTCTATCAACTTTCTAAGTTTGTAAGAGCAATCTTTAAAAATTGTCCCTGTTGTTCGGCCTTTGTCCCACTTTTCCTTATGGCTTTATCCAGATTTCTTGCTCAAAGAGGTTGAGACGTATGAATGGAGACTAGCCTAAATGGCTTCCAGTGTATCGTGATGAAACTAAAACCATGTACTTAAACATAAGCACAACAGATAAAGTTGCAGCTTCGATGTCTTTTCATGTTATTATTCCATTACTATAACCACAGATGATATGCTCTAAGACTGGGATGCAATGAGCTTCATTATATATTAGAAGTTTAATAAACTCAGATAGGACCATACAAGGTTATCTACAGTATAGGTATTTACTCCCCTAAGAGCTGACTCACTGGTTTGGGATTTGGTATCTTATATGGACAGTGATCTAACTTTCTACCAACAGGTGTCCATTGTTTTAAGAAAGTCTTTCTATATCACACAACTTATAAGCAAAGGGATTGTGACAACCTTTCCTCAACCCTCATTAGGCCAGCCATTAAGTATAATGCCTCCTTTGGCATATATCTGTCCAGACACATGCAACAACTGCAACACCCACAGAGATACTTTACTAAAAGGATACAAGGACTAAATAACATGTCCTACAGGGATTGTTCAGACTAGCAGAAGTATTTTGGAAAAGAGGGATTCTGAAAATCAAAGCAGAAGTGGAAAAAAAAAAAAAAAACAGGCAGCAACAGAAGGTGTAAAAAAAACAAGAGAATGAATATAAAGACCATGACCAGCAGAGAATGAACTGGAAAGCCCAAAAGTACTGTTGACATATAAAAAGAATGGCTGGGGCAGTCACATACTGATTAAGAGCTGACACATGAATGGCTTAGGTGAGGTGATTTTAAACCAAAAGATAAAATGTTAAGAATGGCAGCTCATACGGCATATACATGCTGGTTTAGAAGTCTATAGAACAAGTGAGAGATAACAGATCACACTTCTTAACCTCTAACAAATTTGGACAAAGCCAAAAATAATCAGGGCAGAGGCCCAAAGTGAGGAACACATTTTAAATATTAGCCTTATAAACTGAGGAAGTTTCTAGAATTTAGATTTTGCATTAACATGCATTTTCTGAAGGATATACCGTCTGAAACTCAAATGTATGTCATTATGTAATGACTTTGATCCTTAAAGATTTATCAGAAAGCCACAAATTCTGAGGATCAGACCAAAAATATGAAGCAAAAATCTGAACATTCTGCACAAATCTGGAGCTCTGAGAGGTATATAACAGACACACAAGTTCTACAGAATGGCAACAGAAACAGTTGCACATGTTGCTGCTTGTTGTGATGTAATTATAGCTGAAAGTCACAATAATGTAACAAGACTGTTACACTGGGAATTATGCAACAACTACAATTTACAGGCGTATTGAGAAGCACTGGAAATGTGAACCACAAAGAATTATTGAAAACAAAAAGTGCAAACCTCACAAGATAATCCAATACCAACAGTCAAGAAAGTAGAAGCAAGACAATCAGATAATCAGGAAAAAGAAAAGTTGCATTAATAATTGAAAAAGGGACACTTAGCGACTATAGTGTCTTATGTACTGAGAAGCATAAAGTCATACTATAGCGGGACATGCAATTAGAAATGAGTGCCGTGTGAAATAAAGACATACAGGTAGTTCTACTTAGTAGCAGGGACAATGTTATTGAAACATGCTTAAATATGCTGTCAGTACAAGTAACTCCATATGAACTACAAGAGGGAATGTTGGACACTTTGCAGGTATTGAGAAAACATTAAAAACTAAAGCAGTACTAATTTCATGAGCTTTAACAGCACTCTTACATGGGAAAGGGGTCTATTGCTCTCGTGGCATTAGAAACCCTAAACATTTGCAGAAATTAAAAGAGAAAGAATTAAGTAATATCATCTTATAGTCCAAGTGCTTTGATTTATCTGTTTTTCATTCTACCACTTCCTGAATAATGTATGGTTTGAAGAATGATTTCTAGGTATTCCTGAAGTATGGGCTGTAAAAATAGACTAAAATGTTATGTGTTGCTTTAACAACCATTCAGTTTACTCACAACTCTGGAATGTTTCAACATTTTACAAACAGCGATGCAACCCTGTTTGTTCATTGAAGACCAATGTTTATCTTTCGACTGCTTCAAAGATTTTGTCGGGATTGGTTTAGAACTGTTTCTTGACATTGCCACTAACATGACATGTTAGATGACTTGCCTGGTGATAGTGACATGATGGTAATAACTCATCTCAAGAAAAAAGGACAAGACATTGAATGCTGCTAGTGAGAAGACAAATAAGGTGGCTGATGCACTTGTTTTAATGCCAAAGCTGGTGCCCTGAATGCATCTTTCATCGGCCAATCCCATTTCCACAAAGATACAGACTCCTCCTTGAAATGAATTTCACCTGATGATCTTGTTTTGCTAAGAGCATGCATGTTAGTGCTACAACTTCCAAGTTCAGTATTAATAATCACATTTGCTACTGATCACTACTATAGCTGGTGCCTATAAGATCCATCCTATATTAAAAAAATCATCTGTTACTCCTCAGTATTAAACATATCTTGCTAAATATGATTAACTAACCAGGTGAAGACGAGACAGTCTACATTCCATGTCCCTTTATTAACCATAGTGTAATGTGGTATAAGCAAACTGCATCTAAGAAGGAAGTTTCATTCACAGCTGCTATTGTTAAATTGCATCTGTCAAGAATCTGAGTTCAGACCTCAGTATTGCTAATAAAGTCAAATGCCCCCTTAGACAGAAATGCGGTATGTAATAAAAAGCTGTCTTCACTCATTCAAGCCTATATAGCTTTTTATGTTTACTTCCGTTTAATATCCATAGATCATTATGGCATCTAGATCATTTTTGAATCTGGCTTCTTTATCTAAGTGACTTACCAACTAACAGTAGCCAGCATTAGAAAGGGTAAGGATTTATTAACAAAATGACAATGAGATTGTTAATCCATGATGTCCTGCAGATCAATCACTGTTTGCCACTTTTTTTTCATATTTTTATATTTATATTCTCATAACTGACAGACCCACATGAGTGGTATGGTATGAAATATCATGGTGAGAGACACAAAAACTCATTGCCAATGGCCATTTATATCATACTATACTGGAGATATCGCTAGGTGCTTGGTAGTAATTATGAAGATAAGAAATATTTCCTTATCTACTTAATAATTCAAAAATGAGTGACTTACAAACTATTGCACTGTTTCATGTGAAACCTTAGATGTTGCTGAAGAAAACTGTCTTTGATATTTGCAAAGTTTCCCAGCTTGAAAGATGTTTGGTGTTATTTATATTGCTAATTATACAATTAAGCACGTGTGTTCATACTTTTGCAAATATCTCAATAAACATGCTCACAAAGGCATTTCTTGATGTCACATAAAAGCTTATATCTGATAATTGACTAACAATATTTGTCTAAATTGTACAGTTTCCAAAATATGACAGTGTGTGAAAGTTTAGTAAAAAATATAATTCTGAACTTGTAGGAGTTATTAGTATATTATAGTATTTATTGAAAGATTGTGGATGCATTGACTAATACCACAGGAAAGAATATCACTGCTGATAACATCGCTATTCATAAATTTTTAATACCTTTTATTGTTCACAAAATATTTACATTTTTTATCTTATGCTTTTTAAAGGGTCTATATTATAACAACGAACAATCAGATGATTGAACGCTGTTATATTAACCCCTAAATCTCGAAAACTCAAAACAGCGAACAAGCAGAACAGCATTTTTTTTCCCAGGGAAAAAAAAAATCGCTGTTCCCAAAAAAAAAAATAAAAACACTCCTACTTAAATACCAACTCCGAGATCGCACTACAGTGGAGGAAATGGCATGACCCGGATGGCTGACCCAGCAATTTCTTTCCCTGGGAAAAAATTTGCTGTTCCGGCCATTCGCTATTTTGCCGGTTTAACAATTTGCATTCGGACTAACAGCATTTGATCATTTGATCGTTTGCTGTACTAAAGTAGACCCTTTTTAAATTGATTTTAAGCAAATCTCTTAAATGAAAGGATTTGTGTATACTGCTAGAGGTGAGAAATTTCACACCACATAGGTGTTAATTAATTAAAATGTTTTTATGACGTGAGAACTGTTGCTTGCCATTATAAAGCTTTATATATTATGAGAAAATTAATATCTTCAGAATAAAAAGGAGCCATGTATGCTCTGACATTAGAACTATTTTGTTGATTATATTGCATATCTTGCACATTCATATATATGTAATTGGATTTTCTAAGTCCAGAGGTGATACATTTTCTAAATTTACTAAAGTTCTGTTTTCCGTAATTGTCAGCCTTCATAACCTGAAGGCAGGATTTATTTTCATAGCATAATGTTTTGAGAATCTCTGCTGCCTCATGTCTACAGCTTTACATGTCAATGCAGCAACTTTTTAAAGTGAAACATGATATAACCATAAATGAAAAATAAATGTATGAAAAAAGTCCTGGTGTTATTCACAGTGATTGATTTATTTATGTACAATCCTTCTATTATATAAGATTGAAAAAAGAGATTGCGTGATAGAAAGCTTTACTCTTTGGGAGTTTTTCTCCTTTCCCATTGTTGTATGACAGTCAAGTTGGTCCATTTTAAGCCTGGAGAGTGCATGACACTTGTTTTGAATTGTCAGATTTGTCTGAATGTTACAGCCAGCTTTCAAAGTTACATAATGACACATTTGCAATATGAGCATTGGTGTTCCAAAATTTCACAACAGAAGTGTTACCAGTTTTGTAATTTTTTTAAGAGCTGATTGAATGACTTTGTTGATCTGATCAGTCTTATCAAAGATAAGCACACCTTTAACAACGATAATATTTCTCTATGGACAGCTTATTGAAGTTATATGACGGTTTGAAGAGTCTATATCAAGGATGAGTACATTTTATTTACAGGATTATGACTGAGTCTCTCATTATAACCAAGTCATTATGCACTTGAAATATGGATTTCAAGAAATTCACATCGAGGGTGGAGCATGAGGATAATCTTGTCATTCATGTCAAGAGCGCATACCAGCGGAGTCGTAACTCAGCTTGGTCATAATTATTTTAATGCACTGAGCTTTAGCTACTCTATGTACTACCAGCTATATGAAAAAATGTAGGAGCACAAAGTGTTTTATAGCTTTTAAGGCTGTAGCAGTGTAACACAGACAAAAGGCAAAGTGAACTGTCCCTTTGAGGAAAAAATATTTTTGAAACCTGTTAGACACTACTCTGCCATACATTTGATTTTGGTGTGTTTATGACAGTGAAGTCAGTATCAGCTTTTAATTCGTTTAGCTTCTCAACACTATTCTGGCCTCTGTAATGCTCCAGTGAGAGACTAGAGCTTAATAACACCATGAGGTGTATAACAAAAGATTGTTAAGAACTTTATAACATCAGACAGGTGCTTAACAAAGTTATCTAAACATGTTATGTCTGCAGGAAGTGAGCATAGTTTTAAATTTATGGCTATGGAATTATGTAAAACTAACTTAAAGGTGGTGATATCAGAACAGGTACTGAATGTGTTGAAATTAAATGGATGACAATTTTGCAAGCAACTAGAGGGAAAGGGTTAAATGCATTTATAGCAATTAAACCTGTGTTGAAGTGACGCGGTCTAAAACACTAGTATTTAAGTTATTGTTGGCTCAAGTATGCTTAGATCTGATGAAGTACCATGTGTGGGTATGAAAGTACTTATCCTTGGCCTGTTTTTGTTTTTATTTATATTAAAGTTCTGTTTTTGTACACTGGCTGCCTGACCGGGTTTTTTGTTTTGCTGATACTTTGTTTCATTTGCTGGTTTTTGCTCCTTTCTTGTGTGTTTTTAGAAAGCTATATTTTTCTTGAATTTGGAGTATAATTATGGCACACTACAGCAATAATATGATTTATCTCTTTTTTTCAAGATGACAACATAAAATGTCTAGTAAAAATAAAAATACCTCAAAACCAAGTGACCCTTGTGGGATCCCTGTATAAACAGATTGTAAAACAAAAGAAAGAAAGTCATGTCTGAAAACAAGAAGGGCATTACCCAGCATGGAAAAAAATCCCTCATCAATCTGAACAAGCAAACTCAGGTCCACCAAAGGCAAATTTGAAAAAATCAATAGCCTCTGAAGCTTTCTTCAGTTATGCCTGTGACCTTAAAGGCGACATCCAACAATTTGCCAAACTGATTGTGACTGGAAGAAACTATACAGAGCCAGCCAGAGGATACAGCAAATCTGCTGGCTGATAACTTTAACTCCAGTTTTATTCCCCCTAATACTTCCAGTCACCCCCTAGGAAATACTCCCCACCATTTTTCCACTAAGTATCATTAAAAAGCAGGTCCTCACTGTGTTCTTTAAGGCCAAGAATACTGCTTTGATGGGCCCTGATAATATCTCAGGATATCTCCTGAATATCAGGAAACATGACTTGTCGGGCACACTAACATCTATGTTTAACCATAGTCTCCAGACAAGCTTCCGCCAAACAAATGGAGGACTACAACAGTTATCCCTCTACACAAAGGGGGACATTCCATGGACCCAGGGAACTAAAGACCTATATGTCTGACTAGTCTCATATGCAAGGCAATGGAAATAATTAATTTGGATCTGATAAAAAATGGCACTTGACCCTACCCAGTTTGGTTTGGTCAGAGGCAAGTCATGCCTACTTAACTTAATGAACTTCTTTAAGAAGGTCACTAAAGCTATGGATGAGGGCAGATCAGTGCACACTTCCTACCTCAATCTGGCCAAGGCTTTCAGTATAATACCTCACTTGAAAATTGCAGTTAAACTTACAAAATTAGGCATAAACCCCTATGTTACCTTAAGGATAGGTTCATAGGTGTGTACTAGACTAATGGCCCTGGAGCCTATAAAAGCCTAGCCCAAGGAGATTCCCTGGCATCATGCCACCCAAAGTTAGTTCCCAGTGCTCCTGTCAAGCAAGGCCACTGAAGTGATCCCTGGAGTGAACTTCCTATTGCCCATCCACTCATCAAGATTTCTCTTAAAGAGGACCAGTGAAGTGTTCTGCTTGACGTGAATGGGAAGTTTGTTCCAGAGTATGGGAAGTCTCTGGGTTAGGTTCATAGATTAGTACTAAGCTAACTGCCATTGTGAGCCATTTTAAGCCTAGCCAATTATCCCTTGTTTGACTCAACCCCTGCACCTTGTGTTTGTAAGGCAAACACCTTGACCATTAGGCCACCCTCCCAAACCTGTCCCTCCAGCATGTTCTGTTTATTGTGGTAAACAGGTTTAGGTCCCTGGACCGTGTGGCATGGAGAGATTGGTATTTATTTAGGTGTTGCATATCTAGCAGCTCTGGGTTAAACATGGCTTTGTAGGTCAAGCAGAGATCACCTCTAAGCAGGTGATAAGAGACAGAGAATAGCTGGAGTTTTAGCGTCTTTTCATATTGGGCATGTGTCTAAGGCCTAAGATCATCTTAAGTAGGCGATAAGAGACAGAGAATAGCTGGAGTTTTTAGCATCTTTTCATATTGGGCATGTGTCTAAGGCCTAAGATCATCTTAGTGATGTATTTTTGTGGCCTTTCCAGTAGTTGTAGATGTCTAGTGAGGTACATACCAAATGGAGCATTGTATTCTATAATAGGTCTAATGAAGGATGAGTAGAGGGGGATTATGACCTCCTTCTTCCTGGATGAGAAACCTTTTGTAATGAGATGTGCCACATAGAAGGACTTTCTGACTACAGTGGCAATTTGGTTATCAAAGGAGAGGTTGCTGTCAACCTGTGTCCCCAGTCTGTTATCACACCTTCGGTGTTTAGTGGACTACCACCTATGTGGTAGTTCATGGGCACCGAATTTTTCCCAAAGGGAATGACAATGCACTTTTTGGCATTGAGCTTAAGGCCATGGTTCTGACACCAGTCACTGGTGTCAGTGAGGTCTTTTTGTAGAATGTCTACATCAGTTGGAGAGTCAATAATGGCTCCCAGTTTCCAAGCAACTGCGAACTTGGTCAGCCAGAGTCCCTTTGTGTTGGCTTGAACTTCAGAGAAGTAGATGCCAAAGAGGAGAGGACCTAGGACCGATCCCTGTGGGACACCACTTGTAACTGGTCGGTAGTCAGATTTGGAGTCCGCTACTTTCAAAGTGTGGTTCTATCAGTGAGCCAGTTGGCAACCTATCTTATGACATAATGGTTTATGCCTAGTTTAGTGAGTCTATCTATGATTCCTGAGTGAGGGATGGTGTCGAAGGCCTTGGCAAGATCTAGGCTGTGTGAACTACCTTGCCCTCACCCACAGCTCTGGTGATAGACTGGAAGATGTCTATCAGGTTGAGCAGGCATGATCTACCTTTCACAAGCCCAAACTGTGTGGGGTCCAGAGTTTGGAGATTCCCTATGTCTTTATTTATAAGGTCCATGATGATGCGCTCCATAGCCTTACATATCAAACTCGTCAGACTAATGGGGCGGTAGTTTTCAGGGTCTGTAGTTGCTCCCCCTTTGTGGAGTGGGATGACTATAGCAGTACACTATTCAGTAGGAACAAAGCCTGAAATGAGGCTGTGATTGAAAAGGGTACTCAGGTGTGGTGCCAGTTCACCTTGTAATTCATGCAGAACAGAGCCAGGGATATTATCAGGTCCCAAGGAAGTTGTATTCTTGGCTTTGAACAGTGCATTTTTACCTGTGTAGCTGTGATAATAGGGACTTGGCATTCCTCAGGTATTGTGATAGGCCCTTTAGGGGGTGAAAGGGGAGTAAAGTTCGCACTGAGCCTGTCGGCCAATATGTTGGCAATATCAGTTGGTTCTGTATATGTATTGCCACTGTGCTGTAACTCAGAGCAGATCTGAATATTGCCATGTAGATTCTTGACATAACTCTAGAATGCCTTGTGAGTGTCTTTAGAATCTGCAGCAATTTCGTTTCCGTAGCTAGCTTTAGAGGATTTGATGATGGATCTCAGTTTTTTGCTGAGGCTAACAAGGGAGTTTTTCCAGTCTTGGGAATTGACCCTTTTCTGCAACA
This sequence comes from Protopterus annectens, assembly GCF_019279795.1. Lineage (NCBI taxonomy): Eukaryota > Metazoa > Chordata > Ceratodontiformes > Protopteridae > Protopterus > Protopterus annectens. The sequence goes on along the minus strand of NC_056737.1, from coordinate 678,189,256 downwards.
GTTTTTTCCTTCTGTTGTAGAGTTTGTTTATGGTGGGGGACCACCAGAGTGGCTTCCTTTTTTTGGAGGAGTGTGTCTTGGTTCTGTTTGGTATGGCCCGTTCCATGCACTTGTGTATGTGCTCATACAGTGCATTGGTGTATGATTCAGCAGTCATGCACCTATTTTCCATTTGAATGGGTGTCGTGAAGTTAACCACCTCTGTTTTTAGAAGGCCAAAATTGGCTTTGGAGAGGTTTTCTACAGTGGTTTCCTTTGGGGGGGGGATGTGGATATCCATGGTGATTAGCTTGTGGTCAGATCTGACCAGGGAGGAGTTGATTACTGGTATAGCGCAACGGTTGCCCATGTCAGTAATGATCAAGTCAAGGATGTTTCTACCTATGGTGGGGGTAAGAATGAGTTGGTCCAGGGCAATGGAATTAATGAATTCTAGAAAACGTTGAGCAAGTGTATTGGTACATGAGTAATTTTCTCAGTTAATGGAGGGGTAGTTAAAGTCTCCCAGTATAAGGTTATTGGGTTGTACCCTAATATTTTCCAGTGTGTTTAGGAATGTGGAGTGGGAGTCTTGGGACACAGTAGGGGATCTATAGCAGGCTACAACCTGTATTGCAGTTTTACCCAGTGTTAGTTATACCTGAAGTATCTCTGATGCGTTATGTTGGGCTACTAGTCTGGAAGTGTGCATATCTTTTATGAATATGGAGACACCACCTCCTTTAGTGCTTTGGTCCAGGTTTAGGGGCTGAAAGGTGTGGTATAAATTATAGCCTGGTAGTGCTGGGGTGCTCTCTGGAGCCTTGAACCAGGTCTCGGTCACTGCACAGATGTCGATGTTCTCCATTTTAAGCAGTGCTTCCAGTGAGTGCATTTTGAGATTTAAACTTCTAGTGTTGAGTAGCATAACCCTCAGATTTTGTTTGCTTGTAACTGTTATGGTAGTAATTTTGTCTTCAGGACATTACCTAAAAAAGGCACTATAGGGGAGGCAATAGCCTTTGCCAGTATCCAGAATCCCTGGGGTGGCAGGTGCAGGCCATCTCTGGTGAAGCATCGAGGTCTGTCAATCATGTCATCCCAGGCAGACAGATACTGGATCCCTTTAGAATGACACCAGAAACTTAACAAATTGTTGAAGTCAATCATTTTCTGCTTGTACTGTGGTATCATTCTGGGTGATGGTAGGATGCTACTCAGAACTAGGGTCATACCTGCCTGGGCTACAAGATCCAAGAGCTCCTCTATGTCTGCTTTCATGTAGTCCAGGGAGGTACATCTCTGATCATTCACACCAACATGGACAATGACAGAGTCATATTTGTACTTGTTGTGGAGTGATCTAAGTGCATGCATTATGTGGCGGATCCTGGCACGCGACAGGCAGATGACTGTAACTTTCTCCTTATTCAGCGAAGTGAGTGGAATATCAGTGTCTTACTATTAAGTCACCTATGACTAGTGTATTGGGTAAGTTGTTTTGCCTTATGGGCTCTGGTTGAGTGGCACACTGTTTGTGAGCTATGTGTCTCACGGTTTGTGCTGGGATGTGGTGGTTGTTTGCATTTCTGCCTCGGAGGTCTCTGTTGTTTGGGCAGATTTTTATTGACAGCCTCCATTAAAGTAGGTGTGTGTTTTGTCTTACTATGTGAGGGTTGTGGTGGTGTAAGTTCTGGATGGCTATGTGTTAAATGTGGTGTGGTGCAAGTGTGAACCTTCTACTCTTGACTGGCTAATCCAGTCTTGGCTGGAGAGTACTTGGCTTCCATTTTGGCTATATATACATATATATATATATATATATATATATATATATATATATATATATATATGCATCTCTCACAAGTCTTAGTGTCGGGAGATAAGAGGAGAGGGTTTTCTGTGTACATGAGGCAGTTGTTACATTGCCTCAGGATGCTCAAGTTCACCTGGTTGACAGGAGAAAGCACAGGGAACTGACCTTTAGACATCCCAGGATATGAGCTCAGTATATTAAGTACTGAAGCCTTTTACAGGAAATATGTCACTCAAAGTGTCTGAGTCTTTACAGAGCAGTGCCAAACACTTGAGGGGAAACTAATACATAGACCCTGAAAATTTAAGGGTGGAGTATTTAGGCAGATATTCTAAAGGTAGGAAGAAATCAAGCAGTACTTACTGAAAATCAAGAATTAGCTTGTCAAGAATGATGAAAAGAGGGGAGTCGCTTGAATGGCTACTCCCCGGCTACTATGAATGCTGGTTTCATCCCAGCTTCGCTCTGTTGGGATACAATATTCCTTTGCTTCTTCTCTCACCAGAAGCAAAATGTTAGCACCAATCCCAAGAAGAGATGCAGGCCACGACCTGTTTGGTGATCCACAGTCTTGTTCCAGATGATGCAAGGGTCTGCAGGCTTGTAGCCTTTTTCTGGTAGATGCCTAAAACAGAAACCAAACCCATCAGGTACGTTAAGCACAGACTCTCACTCTCCAACCACAAAGAGTCAGGAATCAATGCACTCTGCTCCTACTCTCACCAGGATCAGAATATAAGCATAGATTCCAAGCGGTCACCTATAAAGCAGAATAGTCAGCTGGCTCTCTGGTAGACACATGAAGTTAGGAAAGGGAAATCCACTTGCACAAAGAGGTCATTCACTAGTGGGGTCACACAGAGATCAGTGCTGGGGCCCCTCCTTTTTGGCATCTACATTTCTGAAGGCAAGGCAAATGTCAAGGGCCACCAGCAGACCAAGTCTGCAGATGACTGCAAACTAAGTATAGTCATTCAATCCCCTAAAGACACAGATACCTTTCAAGAGGGCCTGACACAGACTGACAACAACAAAAATACTTAACAGTACCCTTTGGAAATGGCCATCCATGGAAATTAATCCAAACACACAGCAACATGAAATATCCAAAAATACACTCAAGAGGCAGTCACTGGAAACAAAGTCCAACTGTTTGCCGAGGTACCAGAAGCACCATTAAAATTTGGACTTTGTTTCCAGTGACTGCCTCCTGAGTGTATATTTGGACATCAATGGAAATTACAACATTGATAATATACCCCAAAAAGTAGACTCAGTGTTCAGGAATCTGGGAATGCATGTTGACAGTAAAATGATCTTTGACCACCATGTGCCTGTTGTGGTGAGAAAATCATTCTATCTTGCACAACTTAAGTAAGGACATGACATCTACGTCCAAGAAGGTCACTGTTTGACTATACTCAGCTCTAATCTGACCAGTCATTGAGTATAACACACCCTTCCACATGTACTTGATCAGGCACTTGAAACAGCTTGACAGACCACAGAGATTATTCACAAAAAGAAGTAAGCAACAAGTCCACAAGGCCACCTCAAAGGTCTCCTATAGACTGCTGCGTTGTGATCTATGTCTAGCATACAAGGCATCCTCTGAGCTCAAATTGATGGAATTGTTGTATAACCCCAAAACAAATAGCATCAGAAATACCAGTTCTAAGGACCTAAACAGGACATGTTGGAAGCACAGGCATGTGATTCAAAGATTACTGCTTCTCTGGAACAGGCTTCTCATCCATGTGAAGCAAAGTTCATCCCTAACCATATTCAAATGTAACTTGGGCCAGTGGATGGGAAATCACAAATTTAATCCTGATTTGACATCTATGTCTGTAATGAACAGGGTCAGCCTATGAACGCTTGATGTGTACAAACCTATTTCATAACTCATTAAACTCCTTCCGGTACTGACATCAGCAAAGTTTTGCTAAATTTGAGATTACGTTTGGCTAGGGTTAAACAGCTCTTGGACCAGTAGCCTAATAACTACATCTGAACCTTTAATAAAAAAAATGTAATTACATAAATAATTGGGTGTTACAATATTAAATACATTTTAGCATCTTACATGACATTAATATGGATTATATTACAGAATGGTTGATATTAGATGTATTGTATTAAAATGTATGGTCTAATAATATAAGATAACACATTTATAACACACCTGTAATGTAAACACTACATAGTGCAGCTCTGATAATAAAAATAATTAAGCTAATAGATTCATAGATATTCTAAGGCCACGGAGTCTCATGACCATTCTTGCTAAGCCAGTATCCTCCCTCAAACAGCACCCCCTTTCTCCATGAGACCATAACACTCAATCTTGGAGTAATTTTTGGATACCTATCCCTTCATCTAGTTTATGGTTAAAGAAAGATTGTGGTTTGCACTGCTTAATATTCAGGGAAAGTTTATTCCAGAGCCTTGGGAGGTGCTGGAATATTAACATATTCCTCCATTATTTTTATTTATCTGTTGGTGAAGATTTAGGTCCATGTTTCAGGTATTAGAGGTGATATTGGACTTGAGGAGAAACAGGAGATCTAGGAAAACTGGGCCTCTATAGCATGTAAATGAGACAGAGATCTCACCTCAGATGTGTGTTACACACTGAATAAAGAGATACAGCTTCCAGCCACTCTTGAGAACTCAAAGAATCAGTTGGATAGGACGACCCTGTCTTTCCAAAAGTCAAACATTCCTCTTATGCTGTGCTGATGATGCCATAAGAAGGAAGAAGCATGCATGTCTATAGCTAGAGGATCTTTGCTTTATTGGCCTAAACTTGTCTATAAATAGACTTAACAACAAAAGTAAAAGAAAAAGTCATGGACATTCAGATTGCCATTCAGCTGAAACACCTGATATCATTAAAGGGTTATTTGCATATATCCCATGTTGCCCCTGATACAAGAGATTTAAGGTATTGCACAGTGGAAAGTCTAGCTTTGCTAGATTTTTCTTTTTGTGTTTCCTGCTCAAAATTAATGATAAAATATGTCTTACAGTCAACAATTTCCTAATGTCTGTTTCACCGGCATCCTCAAATTCTCTTATAAATGGATGTAAAGGTGGATAATACATACTAGAAAATTTAAAGTCTGGTGTTTTTAAGTCATTTCAAATTCAACTTTAAATCTAAGATGGCTTGAACCAATGACATCCTAACAGAGGGAATAAAAGAAAGCCCCTCCTTTAACAAATAAATTTCAAGTTCTGTTAAAATCCTGTCAGACACATTATATATTTCGTAATTGTAAAGTGTTATCTGTGAATGCACTAATGGGGTTTGTAAAGCTCAAAATGTCCAAGCCTTCTTGATGAAACTCTCAGAGATGTCTGTGCCACCTTGGCCCTTGTTCTTGTATTCGTTGTTGCTGATGCCTGATATATATCTACTGCTTGCCTCACTTTCCTGTTCACTTTCGGTGGACTGTAAGAACCCAACTCTCTTCATTTTTCTTTTCCTTTTTTGACTAACTGTTCTAATCTCATTGGAGGCATCTTGATTGACAGTCTACTCTGAGAAAAATGTTGCTGAGAATGCTCTTTGCCTGAAATCTCCACTGTTTCACTAGTAGCTATTTAGTTCCACTAAAGGAACTCATGAGTGCAGGCTGGACCCTGTAGTCAAAAGAGAATTATAAGCCCTTCTATAGCTCTGTTAAACAATACCTTACATTACTCATAATGTATTCATAATTGGGCCTCCTAATCTGACCCAACAGACATTGTCAATATACATGCAAATGAACTAAATGACTTCACCTCAGAGACTCCCATTCAAAGTCCTATAATATCTGTATCATTTATTCATTCAATTATCTCTAAAAATAATTTACTGAAAATGCTAACCAAGGCAAAATATATGTCCTTCCTGAGACTTGATGGCTTACCTGGTGATTAATTATTAATGCTAAACATGCCCTTGCAGACATGTTCTTCAAACTGTTTAACTTAAGTTTGGCTACTTGTTTTGTGCCTGATGGTGCACAGCTGTACTAATGCCCCACCATAATGGTGGCCTTAAAACTGACCCGCATAATTACAGACATATTAGCCTCACAAGTCTCAGCTGCAAAGCCATGAAACATATTATAACTGACCTCATAAACTGTGATATCAAGGGTCTTGTTAGGATTTCCCCCCTAACAGTTCTATTTTGTGATGGGTAGATCCTGTTGAATTAATGTGGCAAATGTCTTTGAAAGCGTTACGGAGGTTGTAGATGGAGGTCACCTAATGAATGCATGCAGTGTATCTTGACCTGCCCAAGGCTTTTGATACCATTCTCCATGTTGGTATCATACTAAAGCTAAATAATTTAAAAACTGATCCATGTGTGGAAAGATGGATAGCAAACTGGGTTAAAGGCAGAACCCACCCAGTGCACTTAATAAATTTTACTATAATCTGTCTCTACACCTCAGATGTTTTTTATTGATCTTATAATTATATTAAAATCCTCAAATGATGTACAATGAAAAAATGTGTTAACTCTTCCCTAAATTGTGCTTATGGTGATGTTCATACTCACTGCATGCATACATAGCAGGAATCTGTTCTTGCAGCATCAGAGTGCAGCTTTGGGTGAGATCCACAGAGGTAAACTGCAGTTAGGTGCAGCCAGTTTAGTCATCTTACAAAGAATTATGCATCTGAGACTATAATTAGATATAGATGAGGAATACCTTCAAGCTATGCAACAAACCTATGTAAATGCAATCTTTTCCCAACTGCTCACAATTCACAGTTACTTTTTTATTTGCCTCTGTGCAATGTGCACATGCCTTATAAAAGGCAGCGTATCCCCTTTTCCAGCTACTTTGCAGTCAGAAAAGATGCTTACATTAGTTGCCATTCTGGCTATTTCACATTGTGTGCTGCTTGTCTTGGCCACTCCAAAACTTCAGGCGCCAAACAGTGATCACCAGCCAAGAAGGTGCAGACATAGGCAAAGACAGGCTCAATTTATCTTTGCTGACCAAGAAATCCTTGATTGATTTAGAGTGCATAGTGATATTGTAAGGGTTATAATGGGTTTGTATGGCCCACAATCAAAAACTGAGGAGAAGCATGGTTTTCTTATACCTGCAGACACCAGGGTATTATGGCCTTCTCCGTACTTGTCAGAGGGAGACAAACTGAGGACACACTGGGTATTTTTTGGATTTCTGCCTCAAGAATACAAAAAGACGCACTAGGCACCAAACTCACGGAGCAGTTAATTGACACAAAATAAAACCACAATAAAGGATCACAACAAAAGATTAGCGCTTTCGTCTAATGAATAGCAGACTTCTTCAGATACTTTTAACAGTCATTGGATCCAATAAATAAATTTCCTGCAAATCATATGATAAAAAACTTTTAAAATCTTAAAGGCACAAGATGTGATTATATATAGTATTATTATCATATGTAAATAGTACACTTCAAATCAGATGTCAGTTATGATATAAATTCAAGGGGCATTAACAATGTCACATGTGGGGCATTGTTTACACAGCAGTTTGTAATCAATATCCTGCATTTTATCTAAGCAAGATAGAAAGCAAATTAAAACAGTGCATTTATGAACATATGTGCCAGATTAATAAGTAGAAGTCCAGCAATGGCATTGTATAGGGATCTGAATTGCAATAATGATCATAAGTTTGTTTTTTCCATTTTAGAACAAATTTAAAATGACCCAAGAGGTGGCCCTTGGTCAATTATTCTGGAACAAAGGGAAATGTGGTGGCAGCTTAACTTCAATGCCTCAGCTTTTCCTGGTCTAAATGACATCATTAGTATCAGTAGTATATTAAAGATGAGGGCATTTTAAAGGTAGTTAAATAACTGAACTGGAATTCACATCATGAAAGCTGTTTTTATACTCCTTGGTTTGTTTAGTAAATGCAATAGTGCCTCAAGAATACTTCATCATCTCCTCAACATGCTCACCATGTATGGATCAGTATATTTTCATCTCAGGACTGAGCCAGAATGATGAGTGCTTTCTACATGATGGTAATTTATTTGAGGTACCTGGTGTGATGGATTGCACCCATGTTACCACTGGGGCCTAATCTGGACTACCGGGGGGAGGGGGTGGCTGGAGGAGCAGTACCAAAACAGGAAGGGCTACTATTGCATAAACTGCCAAGCAATGTGTAATGCATGGGGATCCATCACCAATGGGTTGGACTAGCATCCTGGTAGTGCACATTATTCGCACATCTAGCCTATGATCACTGTACCACTTCTACAGGCATGGTAGGATGACCTTTGGTCACCTTCTTACTAAGTGTAAACTTTTTCAGCAGTATTAACTTTTGTAGGCATAATTTGTTAAATATGTTTTTACTAGTAAAGTTTCCCTCTTTTATTATGTCTCTTGAAAGTGATGCAGGCTATCCACTCAAAAAACAGCTTATGACAGCAGACCTTAACCCTAGGACAGCTGCTGATGAATGTTTAATTATTGCCCTGTCCCGGATACAGACCGTCACTGAGTGAGTGTTTGGCCTGATGAAAACCTGCAGGCTCATGAAAGTTACAAGTCTGACAGGCAAAAATATAGCATCAAGTCCACCATCATGGGCTATGACAGTCAGGTACTTATACATCTGCGAAGGCTGCCAGCCTAGCCAGATAGAATTGTGCAGATAATTCTATCATGTGTAAATATGAATATTGAACTACAGACTTGTTTTCTTAAATGAAAGAATATGCTGTGAAATGTTGAACTTCAAAAAAATGTAACAGCATTGCCCTCTGCTGTAAAGAAAGCTAAGACAAGCATTTCATGTCTGTCCTTTGAAGTAAAATTACTTCATGCCTGTCCTTTGAAGTTGAAGATTTGGAGTAATTCCATCTGGACCAGCACATTCTTTCTCTTGTTTTAACCAACAGTTAGATTGCTAGATTTAAACATGCAAATGTATTTTTATTGCTCTGGTTTTTGCCTAGGTGTAAAAGAATGTAGATGCAATTTCTGTTGTCCTGGGAACCCTAGGAAGGGTAAAGAATATTTATCAGAACTGCAATTTCAAATTAAACAGAGAGAACCAGAGATTATTAAGCATTTTTGTCTTGACCATCCAACTCACAGTACTGTCTTGCTCATATGTAAGTTATCGTAGACTTGTGTTTTCTTTTAGAAATAGCTAGGAACTAGAAAGAGTAGACTAAATGTTTTTCTGTGATGTCAGAACTGTACTACTGAATTATTTTAAGTATTTCGGTGTGATCTCTGAACTCTTGACTAGCACTGTGTAGTATAAAGTATTGTCTTGTGGTTTTAATTATTTATTATGAAATATTCTCAAAAACTTCCAGCTGTGGCTGGTTTGTGTAGAGATAAGTTAAGCTCTAATACTACATTGCATGTATATAAGGATCCTGTACCAAGTCACTCTAATAAGCCTTGACTGTTTAGTCATACTTATCAATTGGATAATAATATTGCAGAGTAATAATTGGACACCCTATTAAGGGCCTTTAAATAGCTCATAAATATTAGCTGGGTGGTGGCAGTAATTACTACGGTATAGTCTGGGTAAAAGGGGCACAGCTGGAGAACCTGTGCCAGCTTTCCCCAGAAGTGTCTTTGTGGTTGTATAAACTCTTATCTTAAAGTGTGTGTGTGTGTCAGCTACTTGAGCAGGGACATGAAGCACTGGTTAGATAGAGAGAGTACTGGAGATTTTAGCTTGCCCAGCTGGCTGAGATCTGGACCCTATAGCTGTGCCAGTGGGGAGTCTTATTGGGGACCTGAGGAGCAAGGGAGTGACCAGTCCCGGGCTGACTGTGATCTCTGTGTGCTCTTAAGGGAAATTGCACTTACTGTGTGTATTTGTTATCCTTTCCTCATATATGAGATGCCCTCTCTGGTGTTAGTGGTGAGGACTGAGGTTCCTTGATTGCTGGGCCAGGGCACGGGCGTCACAACATCTACTGTAAAATCACATAGATTAAACAAGATACATCCAGCATTAACTGTGGTTATGCTGTTTGCTGCATGGCCTACTGTCACTGTACATCAGAGAGTATTATTAAAAGAAATGTTCTTTCTGTATAATTGATGTATTGCTGTATGTAATATTTTATCTTCTCCTCTGTGTGATGGCTGTCAACTGTGATCTTCATGGTTAATGGTAAAAGCAGAAGTGTAATGACTAATTCAGGTATTATACTCACATAATTATTAAAAAAGTACTGTTTTGGTTTAGCAGGGGTGTAACAGGACTGTTCAGCATCTGTCACTTTTACAACCTGCGCTCCAAGAAGTAACATGAAGGAATCCATATTGCCGTGTGTACAGTGGAAATTTTTCAGTTGAGAGACAACAGGTCACTTTTTATATTTTTTTATTGGTTGTGTTACACATTACAAGAAAATATTTGTTTTATTAATTTACTTTACAATATTCTTAAGGTTTCAAATCTGAAAATTTATACAACCGTTTACATTTCTCCAAAATAAATATAACAATTAAAATAACTATGTACACTAATTACACACAATAACTCCATACATTTATAATTGTTATAGCTTGACATCATGAAATAATAAATGTTTTTATAAGTCTCTTTACATCTCAGATGGAGCTTTATAATTTTCACTATTGAATTTTCCTATTAGGTTCTTCGGTTTTGCCATGATCTGCTGTCCTTGATGAGGCTGTTCTCAGTTTACTTTTTTCATGCTCTTTACATGTGACTTGAATCAATAATTGCAAAATTCAGAAAACTGTTGTGGAATGCTGTGCAGTAGTTTCATGTTATTGTCTTTCTGGCAGTAGCCAATACAGTCCATAGAAGTGAATCTTGATCTGATTTCAGACTGCCTACATTAAGAACATTGTAGATTTCTACAATTCTACATAATTATAGACATACAAGGGCATAAATACAAGAATAACTAGGTACGTTTCTTTAGCTTGAATAACATACCTGATTTTCCTTGTTTGGAATTGGTTAGGTTGACCAATCAGCATGCAAGTTTTTGAATGTAAACGATCTGTAATTGTATAGGATTTCCATCAGGATTTAGTTCCAACTTACACCTCCAATATATTCTCTGTGTGTCTTGGTTTATTTATGAAATTTTATAGGAAGTGTGGTAAGCTCTATATAGATATTTCCATGCAAATGTTTTCCAGTACTTCAAAGACTACAGACTTCAATATTAACTTCCTTTTGGTATCTGGAATATTATCCTTATCCTGTAATATAAGAATTTGTAATTTAAATCTTCTTTATAGACTCTTAAAATCTTATATAAAATCAGACAAACTCATGTTATCCCTCTCTCTCTACATATTATATATATATATATATATATATATATATATATATATATATATATATATATTTATATATATGATAACATTAAGCCAATGTCTCATGCTTAAGTTAGTGGTAGCTCAGGTGGATGGTGGATGTAAAAGATTTCACAGAACCTATTATAGAGAATAGGGGGAGTTCCATAATACCCGGGCCAAATTCCCCCAGTAGAATAAATACCTCCTGGGGTCTCCTTTGAAAAGAGGCTGCTAGCCTCATCAACAAAGGGTAAACAAACAAAAAAAAACAAATAAAAATATAACCTTGAACAATACTTATGGGAAAGTTAAATAATGTTTGATATGATCTTGCAGTGAACATCTGAAAGAAGGGGAACGTCTATTATCTGAGGCAAGTTTTTCATTCAGTGATTATTTTCCACAGATGAATGAGCAACCCTCTACAAATTATAACTACCGGTTTTAGTGTATGAACGTCATATGATAGTTACTAGGCTAATGGCTCTAGGGCCCTTACAAGCATAGCCAAGAGTTTATCCCCAAAAAAGAAACCTCAGTCAGCACCTGTCACCCCTGTCAATGAGGAACACAGGTGGAACCCCTGGAACAAATTTGTGGTTTCCCATCCACTCATCAAGGTTGCGCTTAAAGAGGGTCAGCGAGGTACTCTGACATGTATGAGAAGTCTATTCCAGAGATGAAGCAGCCTCTGGGAGACAAACCTGTCTCTCCAGCAGGTTTTGTCACATATTAGATTTAGGCCTTTTGAGCAGGTAATGTGTGAGAAGTTAGACTTAAAGATATAGAGCATCTCTAGTAGGGCAGGGTCCGATATTGCCTGTAGATCACCCCTGAGTAATCTGTAAGATACCAAGTAGAGTGATAGTGATTTAAGCCTGCCTCCATAGGATAGGTGCTGGAGGCCATGGATTCTCTTTGTAAGGTATTTCTGTGGCCTTTCCAGTTGGTGCAAGTGTTTGGAGAGGTACATACCAAATGAGGCATTATACTAAATTATTGGCCTAATGAGGGAGGAGTACAGGGAGATAATAACCTCCTTTTTTCTGGATGCAATCTTTACTTATGAGATGAACCAAGTAAAAGGCTTTTCTGACTACTGCCATTCATGATGGTCAAATGTGAGATTGTTGTCAACCTGAGTATCCAGGTCTGTCACCACAGGTTGTGTGCTTAGGGGGCTGCCATTGATGTGGTAATCATTAAGGGCCATGTTTTTGCCAAATGGTATGATAATACATTTTTTTGCATTTAAATTAAGGCCATGACTTTGACACCAGTCAATTGTTGCTGTGAGACCCTCTTGCAGTACGTTAGCATCATTTGGAGAGTCAATAACAGCACGCAACTTACAATCATCTGCAAAGTTGGTCAGCCACGGGCCTTTTGTCATTGCCTGGACCTCTGAGAAGTAGATGCCAAACAGTAGGGATCCCAGGACAAATCACTGGGGAACACCACTAGTGACAGATCTGCTGTTGGAGGTGGTGGCACCTACTTTGACCTTGTGGGTCCTATCGGTGAGCCGGTTGGCCACCCACCTAATGAGTCAGGGATTTATGCCAATTTTTGTTAGCTTTTCAATGATGCCAGAGTGTGGGATTGTGCCAAAGGCCTTGGTCAAGTCAAGGTAAGCTGTATGTACTGACTTTCCCTCATCCTGGGCCTTGGTGACAGTCTCAAAGAGGTCAGCCAAGTTCATCAGGCAAGATCTGTCCTTGACAGAGCCAAACTGGGTAGAGTCAAGTGTTTGGAGATTGCCTATGTCCTTGTTTATAAGATCCATAAAAATATGCTCCATGGCTTTACAGATCAGACTTGTCAAGCTAATTTGGTGATAGTTTCCAGTCAGTAGTGGCACCACCTTTGTGCAAGGAGATGACATGGCAGTTCTTCACTCTGCTGGAATGAAGCCTGTACTTATGCTGTGGTTGAAGAGGGTGCTCAATGGCAAAGCTAGTTCTTGCAGGAGATGGTGCAGAATACAGCTTAGGACACTATCAGGTCCATGGAAGCTGTGTTCTTTGCCTTGGATAGGGCCTTTAACACTTGACCTATGGAGATGTGAGGTATGGGACAAGTATCAGAGATTTTGATTGGGCATTTGGGGGGGGGGGGTTAGGAGGGTGAAGTTTGCACTGAACCTATCTGCTAACAAGCTGGCTAAGTCACCAGGATCAGTGTAAGTGGTACTGTTAAGTACTAATTTATAACAAACCCGGGCTTTGCCATGGAGGTTCCTGACATAACAGAAGAAGGCTCTGTGGTTTCCCTTTGTTTTGGAGGCTAGTTTCAATTCATAATTGGCTTTGGAGGTTTTCACTAATGATCTAATTTGCTAATGATCTAATTTGCTGGTTGAGACTGAAGAGGGAATTTTTCAAATTTGGAATTTTTTCCTTTTTACCCTTGGACAACAGTTTCTACCTTTTGTTGTAAAGCCTGTTGATAGAGAATGCCCACCAGGCAGGTTTGTGTTTCCTTGAGGAGCAACTTTTAGTTCTGTCAGGTATGGCTGAGTCCATGCAGTTGTACAGGTGTTTACATACTACATTGTCTTACTGTTCAGCATAGTTGACTGCATCCTCTGAGGGGGGCGGTGATGTGAAGCTACTGATACCCTTCCTTAGGAGGTTGTAGTCCTTTTTTGAGAATTTGTTTAGGCTGGTTATGGCTGGGGGGGAGTTGGGTGGAATAGAAACTTCGAATGAGACAGACAGATGATCTGATCTCATCATAATGTAATGTAACTCTGAGTTAAATTGTTTAGTCCAGCCACTGTGTAATATCAAAGACAGAAGTAAAAGTCAAGAGTTGTCTTAGCCACCTCATATGGATAAATATTTGAGTGGTATACAGACCCTGTTTCCATTTAGTACCACACAAATCCTCTCAAAATTCCATTCACATTCTAGATTAATTTAATGTTTCTGACATTTTTACTATGTTATGTATTTTATTTTGAATTTTCTCTCTATACATTTTATCATTTCAGATAATCTCTAGATTGCCCCCTGCAGTTTGTGTGAATTTAGCTGACTAGGCCCCCTCAGGGTGGCTAACTTTTGCCTGCCTAAACTATTATCCTTTCTAACATCAGTGAAAATTAAAAGTAAAGCAACAAAATATAAATGAAAGTAAATCTTCCTTCTTCTATAAGTTATCCCGTTCTTCCTACAAATGTTGAAAAACAGAGTTAAAAATAAAATATAAATCAAAATAAATATTCACTTACCCAGCAATTGCACAGTTAATCACAAACCAACATAGTATTGTTTCATATAAGCTCTGACAACGGTTAACTCTTCTCCCATCCATCACCAAACACGCTGATGCCTCTGAATATATCAAATCACAAAAACTTAATACATCATGTAACATTTTCATGCACCAAAGAAATAATGGAGTTAGGAAAGAAAATTAAAGACTGTCAGAGAATAAGAAGAGCAGGCGTTACTGGTAGTACTTTATATTATTCCAGCAAGGGCTACTGAGCTGTATAATAAAACTATGCATTCACTCTTTCACATCTGCTAGAAAATTCTATTAAAACAAATGTAGTCAGCAGCTAGGAACACACGTATAGCACAGGTAAACAAGTATGCATGCCTTTTCTTCTCCCTTTTTGTCTTCCTTCTATAACAGATGTGGAGCATCAGTATAACAAGGAACAGCTGCAGAGGAGACTGAAACAGGAGGTATTCATGAGTATTAATATATTTGCATTTACTAAGTATAAAACAACTAGTCATGCATTCTCTGGTCCATTGTATAGAAAAAGTAGGTACTGTCATTCATCAGTTCATCAATCTGAAAACATAACAGATAATCAGAACAAAAGCTAACAAGTAATTAAAGACCTACAAGTAACCATTGTAGCACAGTTGTGTCTCTTTTTCACTCTATTTATTTGTTTTTATTTCCATTTTTGTCTTTCTTTCCCCTTTTTGCTTCATTTTTCACAGGTCCAGAGACCCCAGGGGCAGTCGAACCATGTATCTTCTAAGTCAGGGGAACGATTACCTGGTTCTTCT
Organism: Protopterus annectens; assembly: GCF_019279795.1. Taxonomy (NCBI): domain Eukaryota; kingdom Metazoa; phylum Chordata; order Ceratodontiformes; family Protopteridae; genus Protopterus; species Protopterus annectens. The sequence goes on along the minus strand of NC_056737.1, from coordinate 678,174,093 downwards.
GCCTAGTGTCCCTGGTCCAGTGGGTATCCTGGGGCATGGTAGGCTAAAAAGCCTTGAATGGCACAAGCTTTGGGACCTGGTCAAGGATATAGTTGAATGGGCAATGGTCAGATGCCTTTGATCAATATAAGGCCTCCTCCCGTGTTTTAAAGACTCAGTGACCCCAAGCTATTGTAGGCCTCCACTCCACAACACTGGGGCCCCTACTCTGCATACAGAGTGGATAACAGAGTTTCTCTGGACTGGGGATAGACCTTTTCCAATATTGCCTCACCTTCCCCTTTGGTGTCTGTCTGCTGTCTATATGGCTTGTGTCCCCTACCAATGTCAGCCCACTGTAATGTTCCTGTCTGTTTTGTCTGTCTTTTATGTTGCATGATTTCATTAACTCTTTTATAATATTCTCTCCTACATCATCCTCCCTTCTTTCTTTCCGAACTTCCCTTTTATCTAAAAAAAAAAAAAGCAAAATGGGGGGACTATCCCTCACCAAAAACACAGTACCACTCATCTCCCACCACTTCCAGCACAACCCTCTTGATATCTTCCTTCTATGTGTCCATTGTCTTCTCTCTCATACATTTCTAGCTGTCCTGTCTCCCCCTTCCCAACCTTATAGTGAGCCAATCAGTGTGTCCATGTAAGGATACCCTTACACTCAGTAAATAGTACATTATATCTTTTTTAAAATCACTTCTCCAAAGGTGCACTGAGCAACACTTTCCTTAAATGACTGCCAGTAATATATGAAGGCTGGAGTAAGCTTACACTCAGCTCTCAGTTATAAAAATACCCCAAATTAACTATGATTTTACACTCAGGTTATTTCATTCACATATAACCAAACCAGACTAAGTCTATTTTATAAAGTTGGAGAAAGATCAAAAGCTTTTGGCATTTCTACACAAAGTATTTACTTCAGGGTAGTCAGTACTGGCTCTGACCATATTTGCATAAAGGCAAAACTACACTTTTCACCATTTAGATTTGTGCACACATGAACCCTGGGAATATAAATACCACCTTTAATGTCTCTAGTTTAAATAGTATGCAAAACTTGTAATTCTAACAAAGAACATTTATCAAATCTTCCTCTTCAAACTGAAAAATACTCTTTCAAAACCATTAAAAAAAAACAAAAGCAAATGTCTAAACCAAAACATTCAAATTGCTCACCCTGTTTAAATGCGCTTTTAAATTCTATCATCTCTTGCCTGCCTTTTATGTTGCTTTTATGTACTTAAACACCTTATATTTTTCCAAACTGATATATACCATATTTACAACTAGCAAAAAAAAACCACAGCTGCTCTTATAATTAATAATTTGTCATATTTGGAGGATATCTCGATAATAAACTGAAAATTGTTTACTTTGACCATGTATTAAGATGCCCTACAGTATCCACATTCATTATTTTCTCAAATTGTACTTTTTATTCTATTTATTTTCTTTTTTTTTTATTTTACTGATGGTTGATTTGCTAGTCATACAAGCTTAATATTTCTATAAACATCTAAATAACTAGGTTAAATTTTAAGCAGTATGTAAAACTTATTTTCTTACTGGAACAACCATTTTTTTAAAACTTCATAAAACACTTATAAATATTTTATAAATGAATACACTATTTGCATTATATGTCTTGTCTATATCTCTACACAATGTAATATCATTCTTAATAATATTACTTTTTTTCTTTACTTTTTAATAATTTGTTGTGTACCAATAACTTATCAGTTGAGTCCCATTTCTCTAATAGGCATTTTAGTCCATAGAGATCTCAATTCTCTTAGTGCTCATTTTTTTACTTATGACTTCTAACAGTTATAGAAATTCAGTAAACTGTGGAAGATAACTTGCTTTACACTTTGTTTTTTTTTCCCAAAGGCAAGTATTACTCATAAGAGATGATGTTAATCTACTTTCATACCTTGAATGGAACTATAACTATAACCTTAGGTTATAACACTGTCTGGTGATATCACTTGGAAAAAATAATTACTCTCCTGTACTAATTAATATTCATATAATGTATGCTTCCAATCAGCTTTAATTTTTCATTTACACTTTATTTTTTTTATCTTTATTGATTTTTGCTATCTTTTCAGGAGTACTAAAGGCTTTATGTATACATTTCCAAGTAAATATCTTCCAGTATTGAGCTACTGAAGTTTTCCAAACAGGTTTTAATAGTAAATACCTGTTGTTTTCCAATACATGTTTATTCTCTTGTTGAAATATAAAACCCAAAATATATGTCATTTATTTCTTCTTCTTTATAAGAAATCAAAATTCTGTACACATCTGATAGTAAAGATCAAATAGTTTTATTTTCCAGTGTGACATAATAATCCTATTTGTTAAACAGGCAGCCCACCTGGACAAACAGTATGTTTTCAGGGATGACCTGGAAGCAATCTCTGGTTAAAGGACTTATTCAAGGTCACACAGTAGGCAGATGAAGGTCAATGAAATCAAACCTTGTGCCACAATAACTGTAGGTCACAACCTTAATTTTTATACTAGCTACCAGACTAAATAACTTGAAACAAATAATCTATTCACTTAGATATATTTAGTGTGTATATAATTCTTCTATATTTTTTCTAGGAAACATTTCTTGAGCTTTCATTTTAATAGGTTCATTAGTTCATAAGTAAGTACCAGGTCAACTGCCCTTGTGGGCCATTTTAAGCCTAGCCAGTTTTCCTTTTTATATTCAAAATAACCTATCCCATTTGGTTATGGACTGGTCTTACTCATCCCATGGTCGATAATTATACATTACCCCTAATGAGAATAAATGGGATTATTACCATAGATAATTTCAAGGAACCCATGCTTGACATAAATCATTTAGGAGCTGCCTCTGTCCATTAGTTTCAGGGGCAGCCCTGTAATAAAATTGTCTGTTTCCCATCCATATATCTCAGTTGTGCTTAAATATAGGCAGGAATGAACTTTGTTTTATGTGGATGTGGAGTCTGTTCCATAACAGCAGTATCTTCTATGAGATATACATGTCCATCCAAACCATTCTGTTGACATTGCATAAGAGGTTTCCATCCCTAAACTGAGCATTTCTGATGTCATTTGACTTGCTGATGTACAGTAAATCCATCAGTAATGGGTCAACCTTGAATACCAAACACAGGTCACCTCTTAGCACTCTGTAGGACACCGATTATGGTGACAGGACCTTGAGACAATCCATGTAGGACATGTTGTTTACAACTTGTATCCTTTTATTAAGGTATCTCTGTGGGCATTCCAGTTGTTGCATATGTCTGGACAGTACATGCCAAAGGGGGGCATTATATTCAATGGTTAGCCTAATGGGGGCTGAGTAAAAGGTGGCAAAGACAATTCCTAGATCTAGACACAATCCCTTTGTTTATAAGCTGTGCAATACAGAAGCACTTTCTTATAACAGTAAACACATGTTGTTCAAAAGTTAGGTCACTGTCCACATACTGTAAGTTCACAAATCCTGAACTGGGTCAAATCTTAGGGGTGTATTGTCAACGAGGTAGTTCCTTGTAGTAGATCACTCCCCAAAAGATAAAATAATGCACTTTTGGCATTTAGTTGCAGTCCATGATTTTGGCACAAGTTATTTATTTGGGCCAAACCTTCCTGCAGGGTGACTAAGTCATTTGGGGATTCAATGACTGATAATCCCTTGGATTACTATGCAGTTTTCTTTTCCATGGGTAATAATCAGATGCAGATTTGTGGCCTAGAAATAGTGGTAGTACAATAAAGCTGCTTTTATTCCAATGCATCAATCTTACTATATTTTGTCACTCTATCTGAACTATTTTAACACCTCAAAATCACTCTGACTGCTTCTTATAGAATTTTAATGTGTTTTCTACAAAATGGTTGACAATTGGACTTGATACATCAATTTGAGCTTATTTTTCTTCAAAGCTCTTTCCCAAGATCCACTTTAAGTGTGGTTTATATGAGTTATGGTAGACATAAGGAAGTTGTGATGTATTCCCATGCTATTCACATATAATGGGGTTAATGTCAGTCAAAGTCATCTTATACGCCTTCTGTAACAGGACTGCTGCTTTTATTTCTTGAATGCCCATATCTGTGTGTGTCTCAGAGCTTGTTTTACAGTATACTAAGGAGTTATACAGCTGACAACCAAAAAAGTAACTAAATTGTAGCCCTTTGGTCAAAGTGTCTTTTTGTAGTCCAAGATGAACTGACAGTCCCCACCCCCATACTTTGGTAAATTTGTTGATACTTCACAGGAATTACAAGAAAAATATTTTCTGACTTTTCTCTAGATGTTGCACACATCTTTCATACTACATTCAAGTAAGATTAAAATGTAAAGTAATATAAACAACTAGTATTTAAAATTTAAAGCTTAGCATTTCAATAGTCTGATGCTGCTTATGTAAATTTGTCAAAAGTTGCCACAACTGCTTTTGAACCAGTGACTGATCTAATTATTCTGTTTTTCCATGAAAGGCTTGGCTACATTGGAAGCAGATGTGAATCAGTGTAAGTTATCTTCCTCTCTGCAATAAAAACAGTGGAAAACAATTTCAAAACTCTCTGTCTGCTTTATAGAAATTGCTGCACTCCTAACATCAGCAGGACTAATTACCCAAATAAGATTTTCAGCAGTAATCTCTGTGTCAGTCTGTGCTGTTATGCAGGTGTAGACAAATTCCTCTGTAAATTATATGGGAAGTTCACATAAAAATGAAGTGGTCTTTCCCTCCTTTGATTCCAAGGCAAGGAAATGAATGTTTTGTAAGGTACAAGCAGGTTTCTGGTACCTATACAATACCTGAATCATACTGTAGGGGGGAAGTACCCTAAGAGTTGAGTTAAACAGTAGGAGAAGGTTAAGTTTTCCTCTAATTAATCGACCTTTGGTTATAACTGAAGAGAGTAGGTAAATTAACCAGTTTTGTATTTTCTAAGTATTGTATTAATATACTGTGATTTTAAAAGCAAATAAATGTCGCACTCATGGTAGATGCTAACTACCAATATCATTTGTTTTCTAATGTTTCTATTACAGAGTAAATTTTCATTTTATTTATATTACAAAGTAAAAAAAAATCTGATTAGCTAAATGAGGTTGGTAACAAACCAATTTGTCCAGGGACATCTTCAGGTGTGGACCAGGTAGAGACAGTAGTGGTAATTAAGAGGATGGTGGAAGAAAGTTAGTTGGGTCAGGGATGAAAGAGTTAAGTGGGAAGTCAGAGGACTGGGAGGAAATGAAGTAAGTATAAGGAGGGGCTTAATGTGTTTTATGCAAGTGTAACTGGGTAAGTAACCACATTTTGGCATGCACTTGCTACCCACCCTTCCTCCCTATTTTGGAATATTGAAGATTGTGTGGTTATTTTATAGGTTAAGGGAGGAGGAGAAGAGGGGCATGCTTATCCCTCTTCTGTTCTCCCTCTGGTGATGGATGTTTAATTTGAGGAATTGGGTAATAAAGCGAGCAATTAGATTCTGCTTGATAAATAAAAGTAGTGAGTGGAGGTAAGGACACTGGTTATTTGGCTAGGGTGAGTGAAGTCATACTGCCCTAGTAAAAGGGGGTTGGAAATGAAAATGAGCAGTTGGACGTTGCTTGATAAGTTAAATAAGCAAGTGGAAGTAACAAAACTACTTATTTTGTCAGGGTGAGCGAGGTCATGCTGCCCTATTTAACAGTTATATGGATGTTCATGCTATGATTAATAAATTAAAATATTGATCAATAAAAATTATGTTTATGGAAGTTTAATAAAGGTCGTCAAATGTCATTCAGTGTGGTGTGTTTACAGAAGGGGGAACAGGACAAACAGTTCTTATCAAGCCAAAAAACTATCATTTTAATAACAGTTGCTTGCTCATATATTTCTATGTCAGGCAGTTTAATTCCTCATTTTCTAATGGTCTTATATGGTGTTTGTAACCCAGCCTAGGTTTTACAATCCCATGAAAATTGTATTTAATCTGTAAATGGTACTATACCCACTGCCTGATCTACAAATAGTATTTTTGGAGTAATGCCGTTTTTCTGAATTATAATCTAGTTTTATGTGTAGAACAAAGTTGTGCATTCTATTTCCCAATTAAGCTGTTTATGTTGCATTTTGTATTATCATAGCTTTCCCCTTATTTAATTACAATTATTTTTTAAGTATTCCTATATATTCCAGGTTTTGTGAATTTTTTATGAGACAGCATTCTGGTAATTTCATATTATTGTCATTTTTATTAAAAACAATATATTTTGTTTGAATGATTAAATCTAAATGAGAGACATTTTAAAGTTTTGTACATCTCTCCCATTGATGTGTCTAAATAATGATAATCAACATAATGCCAAATGCAAATAATATAATTTTTATTGAGTTTGTATTCTCGTCTTTATTCCTAGAATATTTGTATTTGTTTTAATTGTCAATGTTAAAATATCAATTGCAATCGAAATAATAAAGGTGATAATGGGCATATATAACCATTAACTCTCTTTAATTCTATAGAGTTAGATAAAAATATTACAGGATTCATGCAGACTTTATTATTCTTTTAAATGCTTTCAAGCCGTTGATAAAAATAACTGGGAATTAAAAAAAATTCTAAGGTTTTAAACAAATAATCTCATCTGACTGAGCCAATTGCCTGTTTAATATCAAGGCTAATGAATATTGTTTCACAGGTTCATAGTTTCATAGGAGGACCCAAAAGTCCTTACAAGTCTAGCTGTATGCACCCAATATAATACTAGAGGAAGGATATTGCCTAAATGTGAGGTCTTAACTGGCAAAAACTGCCCATATCTATGAGGGTCATAGGTGAAATCTCCAGAAGATATTTGCAGTTTCCCATCCAGTCATCCAGACTATGCTTAAACAGAGTCACAGAGGGGCTTTGTTTGATGTGAATTGGTAGTCTATTCCAGAGGAGTGGCAACTTCTGAGAGACTTGCTTGTCTCTCCAGCAGGTCCTATTTACGTCACAAGCCAGGTTAAGGTCCTTGGAGTGGGTGACTCGTGGCCCACTTGACTTGCAGATGTGCAGCATTTCCACTAGGTTTGGATCAGAGATTGCTCTGTAGGCCAAGTTTCCTTCAAGTAGTCTGTACACTACTGAGTACAGTGACAGTGACTTCAGTCTGTCAGTGAATGACGTGTTGGAGATCCTGAATTTTCTTAGAAATCTTTGAGGTCTCTCAAGTTGCTGCAGGTGCCTGGTAATGTACATACCAAAGGGAGCATTGTATTCAATTACTGGCCTGAAGAGGGACGAGTACAGGGGAATTGTAACCTCTTTCACTTGAGTCAATGCCTTTGCTAATGAGGTGTGTGATGTGGAATGCTTTTCTTACTACAGTAGACACATAGTGGACAAAGTTAAGGCCACAGTCAACTTGCGTTCCTAAGTCTCCCACAACTGAGTTGGTGCTTAGGGTATTATTATTTATATGATAGTCAGCAGGTAAATTGTTTTTACTGAAGGGATGATAATGGATCTTTAGCACTGAGTTTGAGGCCATGGCTTTGACAACCAATTATTGGTCTATGTAAGTCCCTCTTGAAGTATATTGACATCTTTTGGGGATTCAATGACTGCAGCTAATTTGCAGTCATCAGCAAACTTAGTCAGCCACAACCCCTCTGTTTTGGCTTGAACTTCTGAGAAGTATATTCCAAACAATAGGGGGCCTGGCACTGATTACTGTGGAACCCCACTGGTGACAGGTGTGCTGTTTGAAGTATACTCCCCAACTATGACTATGTGTGATCTGTCAGTGAGCCAGTTAGCAACCCACCTGATGACATAAGGTTTGATATTCATCTCGGTGAGTTTATCAATGATGCCTGAATGCAGGATTGTATCAAAGGCCTTGGCTAAGTCCAGATAGGCTGTATGCACAGACTTGCCTTCATCTATGGCTCTGGTGATATTTCCAAAGAGTCCACCAGGTTTAACAGGCAAGACCTGTCCTTGAACAAACTGAACTGCATCAGATCAAGGATTTGGAGGTCACCTATATCCTTATTTGTAAGGTCCATGATGATTTGTTCCATGGCTTTACAGTTAAGACTGGTTAAGCATATGAGTCTATAGTTCCCAGGGTCTGTTGCTGTACCCCCTTTATAAAGAGGGATGATGATTGTTGTTCTCCATTCAGTAGGGACAAAACCAGTACACAAGCTGTGGTTGACAACAGTATATAATGGAGTTGCTAACTCATGTTTTAAACAATTTAAAACACAACCTAGGTTGCCATCTAGTTCCAGAGAGGCTGTGTTTTTGGCCTTGGAGACAGCATTAATGACGTCCTCTTTGGAAATGCGAGGTGGGGGGAGATTTTGAAGGAATGCTTTGTGGTATGTTTGGAAGGGACAGAGGGGTGAAATTTTCACCAAACCTGTTATCTAACAGGTTAGCTATTTTCACAGGATCAGTGTGTCTGATGCCATTCACAGCTAGTTCAGCACACATCTGGGTCCTACATTTTAGGTTATGGGTATAGCTGAAGAATGCCTTATGGTTATCTTTAGCTATGGTTGCTAATTTATTTTTCAAAATTGCCCAGAGGATTTTACAAATTGTCTTATTTGCTTGTCATGCAGTGGAGAATGTTTTTCCAGTGCTAGGACCTCTTTTTTTTATTCTTGGAGAGCAACTTTTTCCTCTTGTTGTTTAACCTATTAATGCTAGATGTCCACCAGGGGGACTTGTGTTTTCTTGAGGATCTGGTTATGATCCTATCAAGTACAGCTGTGCCTATACATTTGTATAACTGTTTGTACAGGGCATAAGTGTATACTTTAGTATAGTTGTCAATGACATCTGTGGGAACAGGTGTTTGGAAGTTATGTCAGGTCTATATTATAAGACTGAAAGTGCATATGTGCGACTATATAAAAGTCGACACATAATGCATGAAACCTAACAATAGCGAACGGTCATGTAAGCAAATTTTTCCCTAGGGAAAAAACTTATGCGGCCGTTTGCTAAAAAAAAACTCCCCTAACTAAATATGCCAACTCCAAAATCACACTATAGGGAAGGAAAGGGCAACTCCGTGAAATTGGCCAACTATCTCCTTGCGCTATGACATATTCATCAAATTGCTTAAATTAATATTATTATTATTTATTTATTGACATTTGATTATTGGGATAGTCTGACCAGATAGGAGCCCATTTTCAGAGGAGGCAGGGGAGAAAAGCTTCAAAGTATTACAAAATATTTTAAGAACAATTAATTTAAATTTTTACAATCTTTAAACATAATACAAAAAAATCTACAGTTTAAATAACTATATCAAATTACACACAATATGAAAACATTGGTTAAAAATGGACACAAGTTATATGACAGTGATTTATTATTATTAATTATTATTACTACTACTACCGTCACATTGTTGAGGCAGCAGATCTGAAAACTTGCATTCTATCATGTATGAATTTGAATTGTAAAGTGTAGAAATTAGTATAATATGTCTTGTTTCCAGCACTATGCAAATATTTTGATTGGATAGATGATGGGACTCCTGTTACATTATTGTTTTGTTACTTGGCTAAGCTAATAATGAATTGTAGGAGCATAGATCTGATTGTCTAGTAAGAAGAGTTATAGATAGCTTTTTGTAATCTGTCAATTGGGATGCACACCTCTTGGAATGATATTGTTTGGACTGCATAGACAGACACAAATCCATATTTGTATAAAGTGTTAAAAGTATTTGATGTCCAGCTCTTTTGCAGTAGATTTGTGCAGTTAATGCTCATTTTTACCATTAGGTTTTTCCTTTTAGAATGTTTGTTTATATGTATGTGTGTGTGTGTGTGTGTGTGTGTGTGTGTATCTATATATATATATATATATATATATATATATATATATATATATATATATATATATATATAGAGAGAGAGAGAGAGAGAGAGAGATTTTTTTCTGATGCCATTTACCTCATTCATCTATTGTCTTATTTGTGTTTGTTGTGCTATGTGCTATTATTTGTAGTTAACAGAGGTAGGACACTCATCCGTGCAGACCTTTATCATCTGGGAGCATTGTGTTTAGGTGAATCATGCAGAGTCACATGGGGAAAATGTGGGCTAATTGGAGTCAAATCCTGAACTACTGAAAGCATCTTGTTAACAACCTATAGCCTTAGCCCTCTGCCAAATGCTTAACTGAAGTTTTTATTTCTGTACTGATATGTTTCTCAAAATAAAATCTGACTATACATTTTTTCACTACTTTATTAATTGTTTTGAAATGTATGTGTCTGAGCAATACGTTATCCCACATTCTTCTGGAAGTGGGAGGAGGTGTACCATTTTTGTGCAAATTTTGTGTTAATGAGGTGCGAATATATTGAGGCAGCTGTACCTTCCTTTCAAGAGCTTTGTCTAGATTTTTTGTCTGTACGCTGTCTGATATGAGCAGGACATAACCAAGCTATACAAGAATGACTATATATTTTTATTGGATATGGAATGCCCAGACTCCCCACAGTGAGATGGCATCTTTTGCTGGAGATAGGGAAGTCTGATCTGCCCTGCTAACTTTCCTCCCACTGTGACCAACACCAGGATAAGCATTTTAGAAAATGCATGAATGGATGAGCATATGACATTGCTAAAATAATGCAAGCATTTGTAAACTATGTTCCACCTAAACACTCATTTAATGAAAAACTAAACACTTGTATGCAATGATGGACAAACAATTAGCTAAAAGGAGCGAGTTAATTTCATGGAGAAACTACAGTGAGATCATTCAAGAGCTGACTTTAGGGAAAGAAATCACAGATATAGATGAAATTTTATGATTTTCAGAGACTATATTAGCAACATGAATAAAACAAATAGTGACACATTTAATAATATGTGTACTATAAAGCATTTATATGAAATTCTCTATGGATTATGGATACAATAACTAAAGGAAATATTTTATAGATTTTTGGGGATTATACAATCATGTTCAGGAGTTTTGATGTTGTTGTTGTTGTTTGTCTTTCGGCTTTTTCCTGGTAAGGGGTCGCCACAGCGGAACTCCGGTCCGCTAATGATTGGCAGTAGATTTTTTTTGATAATTTTTTTTTTTTTATTTAATGCCTTATGTCTCCTATTGTTATGAGTTTAATTATTCCAACTGTTTGATCCTCCTTAATACAATTGTTATACTGTCAACTCATTCAAGTTTATAGCATCTTCTGTGAATATTCCCATTTGGTGATTGGTGTAATGGTTAAAATGTTTTCCTCAAAGTCACAAGGTGCAGATTTTCACATCAGCGGCTTCTTTTTTACCCTACCCTGTGAGACAACATACCTTTCAAAGAGATCGGTTGAGGAGTTGGGACTGGAGAAAATGCAAGTTTTCGGGGGAAAACATACAGCAGAGACGCCGACAAAGATAATAGTTGATCTATTTTTCAATTTGTCCAGGTTTGTGCTGTCTGTTTCAGACGTTAACCTATTAAACAAAGGTTTAACATTTGTACCCTCACAAGGTAGCAAACTACAAGATTTGTTAATTGATTTAAGGATGTTTGGGCGCATGTTAGCATTAAAGCTATATTTTTATGACAAATATTTGAATAATTCTAACATATATAATGGCACAGAACATTTTAAATGCAAAAGTACTTTTTCCCCTCCTTTACCCACACATATTGAGTGCTTCATTAAGTTATGTGAACGCAGTTTCTATGACTATTTTTTCAATGGGAATAGAAAATGCCTTTATTTTAACATGAGTAGTGAAGAGAATTTATCGTTGAGAAAGTTATCCAGTGAAGCATCTCTAGTAATTAGACCTGTAGACAAGGGAGGAGGCTTAGCATTATTTAATGTAGAAGATTATGTTTTACTAATGACACAAATGCTCAGTGATGAAAACATTTACATGAATATTAATGTTGGCAAACTTTTGAGTATTTATAAAGAGATAAATGATGTATTGTATGATTTATTGATGTGCCAACAAATAACCAAGGAGTTATATGATTTCTTTTTGAATGAACATCCTCAGGTTCCGGTGATAAAGGGTTTACCATAAATGCACAAAGACATTCTTCCTCCACCAATTCGACCCATTGTAGCTGGAGACAGATGGGTTACAGAGAATGTTTCTATTTATTTAGAGAAAACACTTAAACCATTAGTTAACAAGGTATCTACTATTCTGAAAGATACATATCAGTTATTAGATACCATTAATCAACTTGAGGTTAGGTTACAGAAAGGATCCCATCTTCTTGTGACATTAGATGTTCAAAATCTATTCACATGTATACCTAATGAACAAGGTATCCAAGCTATAAGAGAGCTACTTCAGACTTGTCCAGAAATTAGTCGGAATAAAGAAATCTTGATTTGCCAATTGTTAGATCTGGTGCTTTCACATAATGTGTTCTCCTTTTTAGGTTCCTTATATCTTCAAAAATGAAGATATTTAGGAGAAATGGCAGTGGAATTTCTAACTAGATTGTTTAATGAAATTTTGGAAAGTCAGAGGATGCCTGAGGAGTGGAGAAAAAGTGTTTTGGTGCCTATCTTTAAGAATAAGGGTGATGTGCAGAGCTGCAGTAACTACAGAGGGATAAAACTGATTAGTCACAGCTTGAAGTTATGGGAAAGAGTAGTGGAAGCAAGGTTAAGAAGGGAGGTGATGATTAGTGATCAGCAGTATGGTTTCATGCCAGGAAAGAGCACTACAGATGCAATGTTTGCTCTGAGAGTGTTGATGGAGAAATACAGAGAAGGTCAGAAGGAGTTGCACTGTGTCTTTGTAGACTTGGAGAAAGCATATGACAGGGTGCCTAGAGAAGAGTTGTGGTATTGTATGAGGAAGTCGGGAGTGGCAGAGAAGTACGTAAGAGTGGTACAGGATATGTACGAGGGTAGTGTGACAGTGGTGAGGACTGCAGTGGGAGTGACAGATCCGTTTAAGGTGGAGGTGGGATTACATCAAGGATCAGCTCTGAGTCCTTTCTTATTTGCAGTGGTGATGGACAGGTTGACAGATGAGATCAGACAGGAGGCCCCGTGGACTATGATGTTTGCAGATGACATTGTGATCTGTAGTGAGTAGGAATCAGGTTGAGGAGACTCTGGAGAGGTGGAGATATGCTCTAGAGAGCAGAGGAATGAGGGTCAGCAGGGCTAAGACAGAATATATGTGTGTAAATGAGAGGGAGGGTAGAGGAATGGTGAGGATGCAGGGAGTAGAGTTGGTAAAGGTGGACGAGTTTAAGTACTTGGGATCAACAGTTCAGAGTAATGGTGAATGTGGAAGAGAGGTGAAGAAGAGAGTACAGGCAGGGTGGAATGGGTGGAGAAGAGTGTCAGGAGTGATTTGTGACAGACGGTATCCGTAAGAGTGAAAGGGAAGGTCTACAAGAGTGTAGTGAGACCAGCTATGTTATATGGGTTGGAGACAGTGGCATTGACAAAAGGCAGGAGTCAGAGCTGGATGTGGCAGAGTTAAAGATGTTAAGATTTGCAATCGGTGTGACTAGGATGGATAGGATTAGGAATCGGTATATTAGAGGGTCAGCTCATGTTGGACAGTTTGGAGACAAAGCAAGAGACGAGATTGCGTTGGTTTGGACATGTGCTGAGGAGGGATGATGGGTATATTGGGAAAAAGATGCTAAGGATGGAGCTGCCAGGTAAGAGGAATAGAGGAAGGCCTAAGATAAGGTTTATGGACGTGGTGAGAGAGGACATGCAGGCGGTTGGTGTGACAGAGCAAGATGCAGAGGATAGGAAGAAATGGAAAGAGATGATCCGCTGTGGCGACCCCTAACGGGAAAAGCCGAAAGAGAATGATGATGATATCTTCAAAAATGGGGTGTTGCAATGGGCACACCCTGCGCAAATACATATGCGAACCTGGTGGTTCATCACTGGGAGAGGGAACATCTATTTACCAATGAATTATATAAGAAAATTCTTTTATACAGGAGATTTGTAGATGATGTTTTAATTGTATGGGAGGGCACAGTTTAGGAGTTTAAAACTTTCCTGCTTTATTTAGAAGGCACTACTAGCTTCTTAAGATTTACAATGGAAGCCTCATATGAAGAAGTTAATTTTCTAGATGTGAAGTTAAGAATTAAGGATGGTAAATTGTTTACTACGTTACATAGAAAGACATGTTGGAAGAATGCACTTCTTAGTTACAATAGTATGCATCCAAGACACGTATTCACAGGTATTGTGAAAAGCCAATTCATGAGGTTAACCAGAATATGTAAAGAGAACTCAGATCTGCTATATGAGGCTGATAGTATGGAAAATCTATTTATAGAAAGGGGCTATGATGCAAAAATGGTGAAGAAAATTAGAAGTCAGATTCTAGGTGATGAGCAAGCTCCTACCCTATCCGATACAGTTAGGAATGGGAGCTTTAATTATAGAAATATACAAGATACAAGATCAGAAGATAGAGTACGATTTACTATGACCTATACCAATGACAACAAGATTATCAAGAATATCATTAGTAGTAACTGGCAAGTACTCACTACAGACGATAGAACAGCAAAACTAGTAGGCTACACACCTAGTTTTACATATAGGAATAATAAAAGTTTAAAAAGATTATTGTGCACTAATTTGAATGTAAAGGAAACATCGAGTGTACTAACTCCTGCAAAGCTTGGAACATATCCTTGTAGTAGTTGTAATATGTGCAACTATATCACAGAAGTACAGATATTTTCTCATCCTACTTTAAATTATTCTTTTGCTCCTAGGTTCTTTGCTTCCTGTAACACTTCCAATCTTATTTACTTGGCTACTTGTGAACTTTGCCCTGCTTACTATGTAGGCCTTACAAAAAGGAAGTTAAAGAACAGAATCTATGATCATACTTACGATATAAAAAAGAAAAATGAGCTTAATGCATTGGCAAAGCATATACTTCAGTATGATGACCATGGTTTTAGATTTAGGGTATTACAAGTTGTGAACATAAGTGAAAGAGGGGGAGATTATGTAAACATACTAGAACAAAAGGAACTTGAGTGGATTCTTAAATTAAGAGCCCACCAGTTTCCTGGATTGAATCAATACATATCTCTCAAACCCATTCTCAAATCTTGGAAATAATGAAATATATTTCCGTTCCAATGTTTCCATTTTAGATCTCTTGTCACATAAGAGATGTGTTGCTGGCACAACCCGAGGATTTTAAATAATTTAAATGAATTTATCTATAGATTTTTTTTATCATGTTTACATAACTTAATAGTGGTCATATTTACTTATATGGAATGTCAGGTTCTATGGGACATGTGATAGATTGTTATATCTGAATATATTTATAGTATACTGTTATTACATATTATAAATTTATATATTTATATGTTAAGAAGTATATGGCTTTGACATTCTATGCTATGTTATTTAATAGCTTCCATTCTGAACTGATATATCTTTTCTAGGCATTCCAATGCTATATAATAAATTATTAATTGTTTCATATATATGTACATATTCACATTTTTATTTATTTACATATACTCATATATATAGATATTGTTTATTTATTTATTTACTCATCCTCTTAGAGATTAAGATATTAGCTTACTGAAAATAGTTTACAAAAGCCTGTGCCTAACATCTATACATGTTTTTTTGAAAGCAGGCAGGATTTTTTCTTTGTGAACTAATTGAGGAATTTTTTAATTGATGCTTTTTATTGATTGTTTAATTGAATCAGTTAAGGTATTACACCTGTATATATAAACTGAATGAGTCTCATTGTGATTTGAAATCTGATGAAGCGTACACCTGCTACGCGAAAGCGCTCATTTTTTTGTCTGTGTCTCTCCATGGATTAAAGGATTTTTACTTATTAATGGACTCTGCATTATTTTTCTTTGCCTTTACCGTGGTGAATACGCTTGTGTTTTTTGCTACATTTTGTTTCTACTTGACAAGTGTATTCTAGTTGGTTTGAGCAGTATTTTTTTCCTACAATTGTTATACTGTCAACTCATTCAAGTTTATAGCATCTTCTGTGAATATTTCCATTTGGTGGTTGGTGTAATGGTTAAAATGTTTTCCTCATAGTCACAAGGTACAGATTTTGATACTCACCTTTAATAGGGAAATTGACTAGGCTTAAAATGGCCACCAAGGGGAGTGAGCCTAGTATTTCCCCATTAACTGATGAAATTGTGAACCTTCGAACACCCGTAGCTCATTGTGGCATCCAGAACTTTTCTGGGTCTGGATTCTTTAACTAAGTGACTTATCAGTAATTACAGGCAGTATTTGAAAGGACAAGAAGTACTTAACAAAATGATGCTAGGATTGTTTATTTAGCATGCACTGCAGTAAAGAAATTAATCACCGTTTGTCAGGTATTATTACTATTTCCATATTTGTGCTCATATTTTCACAACTGACAGACCTCCATTGTGTTTAGGGTATGATGTGAAATGCCATAGTTGGAGAAAATTTGTTGCCAATGTCCATTTGTATCACACTATACTGTAGATACTATTAGGTGTTTGATAGTAATTATACCAATGAGCAATATTCACATATGTATGTAATACCTTAAAATCCAGCTGCCTTATAAATTGTTGCATGGCATCAGGTGAAATATCAGCTGTTGAAAAAAAATGTAATTGATATTTGAAATGTAATTTACACTTCTTGAGATATCTTCAATGTTTTATGCGTGTATGTATGTATGTATGTATGTATATATATATATATATATATATATATATATATATATATATATATATATATATATATATATATATATATATATAGCTAATTATATAATTAAGCATGTGTTTTCATATTTCTGTAAATATCGTAATAAACATCCTCAGAGAGGAGTTTCTTGCTGTTATGTGAAAGATCTAATCTGATAAACAAAAGTATTCTAATAATATATACCAAGGACTGTCAATTTCAAGATATGACAATTTGTGCACATTTTGCAAAAAAATATATAATTCTGGGTTTGTGTGCATTATAACGTATTATAGTAATTATGGAAAGACTGAGACTGGCCTCACTATTTTCACTGTAAAGTATACTTTGTACTAATAACAACATATTTGCATTTATCTTGTGCTTTTGAAGATTATTTTTTTTCAGAAATGCTTTAGAATGCAAGGATGAGTGCAAGCTGCTAGAGGTATGATGTTCCACATGAGACAAGTGTTATTATGTTCTACCATCTTGGAACGGTATCTTAATTTCCCTATTTGTTAAACAGGGTAACACAGACATTCCCTGGGATTCAGTAATGCATACATAAAGTGTACACCATTCTGAGTGGACAGACAAATCAAGCATAACCCACACCTTATTCCTCCTAATTTTAGTTTTCCTACCAATTGTCCTGCAGCCTTAAATATTCACAGGGATTCATAAAGGTTACCACAAAGTGAGGACAATTATTTAAACTTAGTGTAATCTTTCTGAGTGACTAGAAAGCAAAAAGAAATGCGGTAGGGATGTTCCTGAATATAGATTGTCTGCACTTAGTATAGGCATTAATGAATATGGACCATTATTTCTTCACTAAAATATTTCACTACTGAATATAGGTTATAAAATGTTCATCTCAGTTTTAGATATCATACTAAATAACATAACGGAAGTATTAATTCATATAGATCAAACAGGATTAATAATTAACAGATTAACACAGGATGACACTAAGAGAATAATTATGTTACTAGACTGTACAAACATAAATAAGAAAAAACTAGCAGTAATTAATCTTGGTAAAGAGAAAATCTTTGATACCATTAGTTGGAATTTCTTATTTAAAACCCTAGAATATTTTGTATTTCTGGAAACGTTTACAGACATAGTGCCATATACTTTGACTCCAACTCATTGGTTATACATATAAACAAAGAATCAAAGTAAGGTTGCCCCTTGTCCCATTCAAAGTTTGACCTGAATGTAGAATTATTTAGGAATTATATAAGAAGTAATCAAAAATAAAAAGATTCTGAACCTTCAAGGACTGCCAGTCCAAAATTCAACATTTTGCTAATATTCTACTGACTGCAAGTGATATAAATCAATAAGTAGAAACTCAGACTCTTACAGGAAGCATCTAAAATGAAATGTAATAAGAATAAAATACAAACTATTCTACTAAGGAAGAATATCTGCCCCCAGTAACACCTATGTTACACCTCTTAGCTTCACACACCATTGAATTCCAGATCATTTTCTGAAAAGTCATCTTAAAAAGCATAAGATAAACAAATTTAATTTTTATGTAATAAAAAATAGCAATTTTACCAGAAGGAAGTATTCTTCACAATGATAATAGTCCATTCATAGTTTTCCTTTAAATTCTATAATATATAGGTAATGTACACAAACATAAAATTATATTTTTTGATAAACCGCCACAAATAAGTTGTCACATCTTGGAAACTATACAATCTAGATATATATTATTAGTATACTTTTGCTAAATGGACATACGCTTCTTTACTACAGCAAGAGATTCTTCTCTGAGTGGTCATTTATTGAAATATTCTAGAAATACAAAAACATATGCTTAATTTGTATAATTAGAGATGTAAACAAAGTTCAGTATTTCTCAAGATGTGCATCTTGCAGTACAATATTAAAGACAATTTTCTTCAACAAAATATCAGGTTTCACCTGATCCCTTTCAATAGTTTGTAATTTGCTTATTTTTTGGAGTGTTAAGTACATATGAAAATATATTACTTTTCATAATTACTATCAAACAATTAGCAATATCTCCATTATAGTGTGTTACAAATGGATATTGACAATGCATATTTCTGACTCTCACCATGGAATATCACCCCATTAACAGCATATAGGTCTCAATAGCATATAGTTCTTTCAATTCTGAAAATATGAACAGAATTAGGAAAATATGAGTAATAAGTAGCAAAAACTAGTTGATTTCTCCACTGCAGGATATCCTTGATTAACAATATTTGTGTAATTTAATAGCCACATGCCCTTTTTACTACTGCCTATTATTAGCTGGTATGTTACTTTGTGAAAAAAAAAAACAGAGAGAAAATAGATCTGGATGCCATAAGAAGTTGTGGGTATTAACTGGAAGTATATCGAAAAAGACTCTATAAGCTTGAATAAGTTAAAAAATCAAACAAGTTTAATTAGGATAAGATGGAAATAAAGTATTTATGAATCAAGATTGTAACTGATTAAAAAATATAACAAAACTTTGATGATATACTAAAGAAATGGCTGCCCACATTAATAAATGTTTTAATAGAAGAAATATTAAATATTTGACAGGTTCGTAAACAGAACTTGTATTTTGTTACAAATAATTTTAGAAAATAATCCTTTCATGTTTCAAAACAAATTGTACAAACAAAAGAAAGTGGCGGCAATGAGTGTTAGAATAGCAACCGTGTCTACCAACCTAGTTAAAGCATGGTGGGAGCAAGAACATGTTAATAAACATCAGTTTTTCATGA
Organism: Protopterus annectens; assembly: GCF_019279795.1. NCBI lineage: Eukaryota > Metazoa > Chordata > Ceratodontiformes > Protopteridae > Protopterus > Protopterus annectens. The sequence goes on along the minus strand of NC_056737.1, from coordinate 678,154,590 downwards.
AAGCATATTTCTACAAACATTTTAAAGATGACATTGAATTTTACGGAATCGGTCCAAAGAAGAATTATAGACATTTTTATTGGGTTTGAACATTAGTACTAATTTCTTGTCCTTTACTTTAGGGGACATAACAGAAAGGATTCATTTTCTGTATTTAACTATCTATATGAGTAAAAAAGATAAGAAGTTTCAAAGTAAGATACTTAGGAAAGAGACATTTGTAAACAATTATTTACATTGGAGAAGCCAATACCCACTCCATAAAAAAAGAAATGTCATTAAGGGCCAATTTATTTGATTAAGTAGGCTTACTAATATGGATGACATATTTTTGTCAGATGTTGCTATTCTCACTGAGATGTTTTTAGAAAGTGGTTATAGTGAAGACTTTTTAGATAAAATTGTAAAAGAGGTAATCATTAAGTGACAGAACATGTTTAAACCAATTTTATCATTTGATTTGTGTAGTAAGTTGAAAGAAGTTAGTGATAACACAGTTTTAACTGAAAAATGAAAATATGGGAGACTTTCCCACTACCTATTTCTGCTAACATGTATGTTATCAAAGACATAACTGAAAGCAATTGGAACATTATTCTTGGTAATAATAAGTTATCTAAAAATATAAGTGAGAGACCATATTTCATAGGATCATAGGAGGTTACTAGGCTATTGACCCAGAGGTCATTTCAGGACTAGCCATTTCAATCCAATGTAATACTCTGGTGCTATCCCTGGTAAGAATTTACAGTGCTCCATCCACTCATCCAAGTTCATTATGAACAGTGTCACAGATGTCCTCTGTTGTGTGTCCCCTTCAGTTTGCCGACATTCCAGAATGCCAACAACCATATGGCCGACACCATATGGTCGACATTCAGAATGCTGACAATGCAGAAACAGCATCTCACTATAGTGCATAATGGAAATAATTCCATTCCTGCACTGTAGTGCGATCTCAGAGTTGGTATATTAAAGTTACGTGGGGTGTAGGTGGCACAGCCTCCCTTGCGGGGGTGCAGGGGGGCATAGCCCCCCTAACAGTTGAAAGGAAATTTTATTTTCCTTTTCTATGGACCTCTCACAATGTCGGCATTCTGAATGGCAATCATATGGTGTTAGCCATATGGTTGTCAGCATTCTGGAATGTTGGCATTGTGTAGGGGATCCCCTCTGTTGCACATGAATTGGCAGCCTATTACAAATATGCAGCAGTTGCTAGGAAAGAAATCTGTCCCTCCAGCACATACTACTCAAGTGCAGGTCATATTTATGTCCTTGGAACAGGTAGATCTAGTCACTGATGTACAGGTGTGCAGCAAATTCATTAGGTATGACTCGGAGGCTGCTCTGTAAGCCAGGCATAAATCTCCCCTAAGAAGTCTATATGACACAGATTATAGTGACAGGGGCTTTAGTCGGACTGTGTAAGGCAAGTACTGGAGTCTCTTGATCTTCTTAGCTAGAAACCTCTGAGGTTTCTTCAGTTGCTGTAGGTGTTTTGTATGGTACATGCTGAATGGGGTGTTATACTCAATTATGAGCCTGATTAGTGATGAGTATAGAGGGGTTATAACCTCCTTTGCTCTAGAGGTTATGCCTTTGCTAATCAAATGTGCTACGCAGAAAGCCTTCCTTATTACAGTAGACACATGGTTGTCAAAGCTAAGGTCATAGTCTACTTGAGATCCCAGATCTTTTACTACTTCATAGGTACACAGGGTATTGCTTTTAATTTGATAGTGTGAAGGGACATTGCTGTTACCAAAGTGAATGATGCATTTGTTGGCAAATATTTCACTTATAAAAGGAATTATAATATTAAATAATTATTACAGAAGTTTAATAGAAATATCCAAGATAATGTGTCGATTTATTGGACATAAAAATGTAATAATTGCAAATAATGCAGATTTATAAGTAAGTCTTCCAATGTGTCTACAGAAAGTGATAGAAGGTGAGTGATTTGGGCTAACATTAGGTTTGATTATGACTCTAAAGGTATAGTTTATGTAGCAATATGTGAAATATGCAAACCATTTTATGCAGTAAGAAAATTGTCTAAAAGAATATATGAGCATTGTCCATTCATTAAAAAGAAGGAGTTTAATAATTCATTAGAAAAACATGCCTCAATTTGCAAACATTACAAAAAGTATCAGTTTTTGTTGTATTAGATTATGTTAACATTAATGAGTTAGAAGGTGATTTCAAAACAAAACTGGATTGTACGGAGACTAAATGACAAATTGGATTAGCTGCAGACAAGGAGGCAGGTCTCAATGAGAGTATTAATGTTAAATGTTTTTTTAATGGCACAAATGTTGTGATGTATTTAAAATTAGTTTTTAATAGAGTATTTTAGGTTAGGAAAGTTAGTAATTTATACATTTACTGATTCACATTCTAAAGGTTAAAGATTTTCAAGTCATGGATGTATGATTAGTATAATCATTCATTTGAACTAAAAATAGATTTTGTTGGCTGTTTAAAGTTGTGTGATGTTAACATTTCATTATTTAAATAGTATATGATGGTCAGTGGCAGGGGGTTCTGAGGAAGTTCTAAGATTAAAAAGAAAGAAAGCACTAAATCTATTGTGTCGGGTTCTGAGGGAGTTCTAAGATTAAAAGAAAAAATGTGCTAAATCTATTTTGTCCATGGTCTATCTCCATTTAGAGTGTTGGTTGCTTGTTGTTTATTCTTTTTTTGTTCAATTCCACTGTGGAAGTTTTAACTGAAAGTTTATTAAAAAAGCTCTATGGGCTTGAAAAAGTTAAAAAAATCAAACAAGTTTAATCAGGATAAGTTGGAAATAAAGTATTCATGGAGCAAGATTGCAGCTGATTAAAAAAAATAGAAACATTTATGATATACCACAAGAAATGTCTGCCCACATTAATAAATGTTTTAATGGAAGAAATAATAATCCTAATAAAAATATATTACATAAATGTGTGTGTGTGTGTGTGTGTGTGTGTGTGTGTGTGTGTGTGTGTGTGTGTGTGTGTGTGTGTATATATTTCAATCATCATTATTAGTTCCTGATAAAAATAAACAAATTCAGCAAGCTACTCTTCTCATTGCTTTGGTTCCCATCTAAACCCAGAATAGCTTTTATAAATCATCTAAGACCTTAGGAAAAAAGGTACACTAAGTCTTCTTAACATCAACTACTATATAATGGCCTATTAATTTAAACCATCATTCTGGATAGATGAGTCTTATGTGCAATGTTAGGTAATCAATGAAATTATTTCACTTCCATCAAAATTAAATCAAAGTTCTGACCATTTACAAACACTAAACAATACAATTCCATTACATCTCAAGACATACATAGATAGAGGTTATGCAATAAAATTCATCCAATGAACATTCATAAGAACATTAGAAATTACATATATAGATGACACACATTAAAGATGTATTTTTTTCACATTATTTCCAATTGCTAGTAACCTGGAATTAGACAGTACCAGCACAGCTACTTTGAGATAAAGAAAATGACTTATGGATTGGTCAGTTTATAGAAAAGATTAATAAACAAACTGAATAGGTTGATAGACAACACATGTGCAAATAGTCCTGACTGTATTATGACTAGCAAGATAAAAGGAGTCTTAAATGTCAAATTAGCAGCATTATCCAAATATGAAATAAAGACATTCCAGAATTTATACTTTATAGATTGTTTAATGAAATTTTGGAAAGTCAGAGGATGCCTGAGGAGTGGAGAAAAAGTGTTTTGGTACCTATCTGTAAGAATAAGGGTAATGTGCAGAACTGCAGTAACTACAGAGGGATAAAATTGATCAGTCACAGCTTGAAGTTATGGGAGAGAGTAGCAGAAGCTAGGTTAAGAAGGGAGGTGATGATTAGTGATCAGCAGTATGGTTTCATGCCAGGAAAGAGCACTACAGATGCAGTGTTTGCTCTGAGAGTGTTATTGGAGAAATACAGAGAGGGTCAGGAGGAGTTGCATTGTGTCTTTGTAGACTTGGAGAAAGCATATGACAGGGTGCCTAGAGAAGAGTTGTGGTATTGTATGAGGAAGTCAGGAATGTCAGAGAAATATGTAAGAGTGGTACAGGATATGTACGAGGGTAGTGGGACAGTGGTGAGGACTGCAGTGGGAGTGACAGATCCATTTAAGGTGGAGGTGGGATTACATCAAGGATCAGCTCTGAGTCCTTTCTTATTTGCAGTGGTGATGGATAAGTTGACAGATGAGATCAGACAGGAGGCCCCGTGGACTATGATGTTTGCAGATGACATTGTGATCTGTAGTGAGAGTAGGAATCAGGTTGAGGAGACTCTGGAGAGGTGGAGATATGCTCTAGAGAGCAGAGGAATGAAGGTCAGCAGGGCTAAGACAGAATATATGTGTGTAAATGAGAGGGAGGGTAGAGGAATGGTGTGGATGCAGGGAGTAGAGTTGGTAAAGGTGGACGAGTTTAAGTACTTGGGATCAACAGTTCAGAGTAATGGTGAATGTGGAAGAGAGGTGAAGAAGTGAGTACAGGCAGGGTGGAATGGGTGGAGAAGAGTGTCAGGAGTGATTTGTGACAGACAAGTACCAGTAAGAGTGAAAGGGAAGGTCTACAAGACAATAGTGAGACCAGCTATGTTATATGGGTTGGAGACAGTGGCATTGATAAAAAGGCAGGAGTCAGAGCTGGATGTGGCAGAGTTAAAGATGTTAAGATTTGCACTTGGTGTGACTAGGATGGATAGGATTAGGAATCAGTATATTAGAGGGTCAGCTCATGTTGGACAGTTTGGAGACAAAGCAAGAGAGACAATATTACATTGGTTTGGACATGTGCTGAGGAGGGATGATGGGTATATTGGGAAAAAGATGCTAAGGATGGAGCTGCCAGGTAAGAGGAAAAGAGGAAGGCCTAAGATAAGGTTTATGGATGTGGTGAGAGAGGACATGCAGGTGGTTGGTGTGACAGAGCAAGATGCAGAGGATAGGAAGAAATGGAAAGAGATGATATGCTGTGGCGACCCCTAATGGGAAAAGCCGAAAGATGATGATGATGATACTTCATTTATTGGCTATAGTCAAGCGAGAACTTAGTTCTAAACAAACCTTATGCAAGACGTATAAGCTGATACTAACAAATTACAATATAAAAAAAAATCATTCAAATTTTCTTGGAAATAATTTAACTGAATTAATTGAAGAAAAAATAAAAGTTTGATTTGGATATCAGCAAGTTCAACATGTAGCAGTGTATACTGGAAAATGTTTATTTGGAAGTATTCACGCAGATTTTTTTCTAATTCCATGGACTACATACATATATATATATATATATATATATATATATATATATATATATATACTAGGACCTCTCCCTCCGATCACTCTATCTCCTTATTTCTGTACTTATCTAAAACTCCTTCATCCCTTACATCTTTTCTCCTCACTTCTCTTAGGATTATATCTACCCGTATCTTACCCCTGCTGTACTTAAAGACACTTCCTAAATGTAACAACTACTTTCTGTTGAAACTATTATTCCAATTATTGGTGCTATTATATAATTTTATGTCATTTGTTAACTATATTTTACTTGTCATTAACTTACTGCATTGTATGAATTCAAATTGATGACTAAGTATTCTGTGTGTAAATGTTATTTTTGGAGCTTTTCTCCCTGGGCCTATGCTGAAAAAGGACCCATGTCCAGTAGGATTTCCCCGGTAGCCAATTGTAAAATAAATAAATAAAATAAATAAATATATAGAGAAATGAATATTGTTGACTTCTCATTTGGTTGACATCTGTTTAGTCAATACAATTTTGCTGACTACAGGGATAGTAAACAGGTGTGCAAGGTTACATGACTCTCTGGGTTGGGAAATATGCCCTTTCCCTGACACTGTGTGATCACAGAGTTAGTATATATAATTAGCAGGAGTGTGAGGAGCCCACCCACAATGAGGGTGCAGGGGAGCTTGCCACCTGAAAAAAATGATGTTTTCTTCTTTTTTTTTTCTTAATTTATACTTTTCATGCACCAAGATTGTTATTCAACACATGCATAGTAGCATGTCAACATTTGCAAAGCTCGACTTTGCGATCATCAATATTTGGATGTTTCTTTAAAATTCAGTAAACACACACACACACACACACACACATATATATATATATATATATATATATATATATATATATATATATATATATATATATGAATCCAGTTCAATACTGACTTTATAATATGAATCTAGTTCAATACTGACTTTATAAAATGTCAACATCAAAAACTAAAAGCTGTGAGGAGTTCCTGTGCTAAACCACAAGCAGTTGCACAATAAATATCACAGACAGCACTCATGATTTAGCACAGACCAGATGACTGTTTAGTACTTTTTTCCCACAGACGATGGACTTTTTCATCTGTTTTGTTCTATCTGTGTTATTTATTGTCTAAAATGACAACAATAATGTCACATTATTGCTGAAAAACAATGTCAGCACACTTCTGTGCATGCTGCAAGTATCAATCTTGGAGCAAGCAAAATAAATAAAATGTTTTTTTTTCTGGGGGGGGCAAATCACCAGTTCCCCACATCCCCTGCTAATTGTTTATTCCAACTTCAAGATTGCACAATCCCTGGAGAAAGGGCATATTCCCAAACCCTGTGAATTATTGATGTCATACACCTGCTGACTATCCGTTTTGTTGACCAAAGTATGTCGATAAAACAGATGTCAACATTAAGGACTGTAAATTACTTTAATTAATACCATCTCTCTCTCTCTCTCTCTCTCTCTATATATATATATATATATATATATATATATATATATATATATATATATATATATATATATATATATATATGTATATATCGACAGAGAGAGAGAGAGAGAGATGGGTATCAGACACCTCATTAGGCAGTATGCGGACACCTGTCTGGTCAACACTATTTGGTCACTGCAGACAGATGTTCAAATGTTGTGTGATATTGAAAATCTACGGATAGGGGAATATTCCCTTTTACAGAGGATTGTGAGATCTTGGAGTTAGTATATATATACATATTTACTGACATTGGTATTTATACTGTTCTCTATTTGTTATCTTAGATTACGTCCTCTTTTTAATCATCTTTGTTTTTATGTTGCTGGAAGATTTGCAGAATAAAAATTTTATTGCACTGTCTCTAGTAAATATGGCAATAAACTTAAATGTAATTGATTTGAATATAATTAGTGGGGGGAGGTGCAGGGGGGATTGCCCCCTCCCCCCTGCAAAAATACTTGCCATTGGTTTAGATTACTCTGGGGTAATCCCTGGAACATCCACAGAATGTGCTGAAATTTGAAAGTTTGATGCTAGGATATTGGTCTAGTGAGTATTAGCATACTGTCCAACACCCTTGAGAATTCGATGTTATGACATTTGGTGTCATTTTGCCGTCATTCAATCAGGTGCCTATATAGGGTCTATATAGATAGATAGATATGGGTATAGGGCACTGGATCAATTTGACAGTGCTTGACACCCAGAAGATTGACACCACTTAGTTAATATGGGCAGCTGGTCAACAAGTGTGCGAGATTGACAATTCCTGAGTAGGGGAATGTCTCCTTTCTCCAGGGACTGTGCAATCTCAGAGGTAGTATAAATAATTAACAGGTGGTTTGAGGGGCACAGCCCCCCCAACACGGGGGTGTGGGACATGCCCCCCTGCAAACATACTTGCAGTTAGTTTAGTCTATTCTGGGGTAATCCCCAGAGCATGCACAGAGTGTGGTGATATTAGTGAGTTTGACATTGTGACGTTGATCTACTGGGTGTCGGTGCACTGTCCGTTCAAGCTAGTGCCTTTATTTTTATTTATTTATTTTATTTTACATTTGTTAACCAGGCTAGTCCAGTTGGATATATTTCCATTTTCAGTGGAGGCCCGGGGAGAAAAGCTCCAGTAATAACACAAAGATAATATGACACTTAAAAATAACCAGTACAAAATATACAAAGAAAGGATATTAAGAATACTTAGTCATGAGTATTAATGAGAGGAAAAACTAACATTAATGTGCTATAGTCATACAGAATAAGCTAGTCACTGCAGAAAGGATATCTGAGATAAGATACAGTACATTCAGAGGAATTACATTACTAACATAGGTAGTTTAATTTAATTATATTACTAACATAGGTAGTTTAATTTAATTACATTACTAACATAGTAGTTTAATTACATTACTAACATAGGTAGTTTAATTTAATTACATTACTAACATAGGTAGTTTAATTTACTAGAGATAAATACTACTTCTGGAGGGGTGAAGTAGTAAAGCTTGGTATGAGGAGGCAGTACAGAGATAGCAGTAGACAGAGCAAAGCAATTAGTCAGGGTTGCAACAGGGACATACCCAGAGAGTTTTAAGATGTTTTTTGAGCCTATGTTTAAAGAGTTGCAGGGAGGGTTGTAAAGTTAGATCTGGTGGCAGAAGATTCCAATTTTTTCTGCAGTACTGGAGAACAGGGAGTTTCCTGCCAGGTTGTTTGATTTGCTTGTGCTAGCCAGAAGTTTACTAGAGGATCGTAAGGAGTTGAGATTCCTATAGGGAGTAATTAGATCAGAAAGTATAGGGGTGTTGTTTGGTTGGTAAAATATTTTATGAACAATGGTAAGTTGGGATAGTATCAAAATGTTGTTTAATTCTAACCAGTCTAGTTGCCGTAGGTTCTGACAATGGTGAGTTATAAATGGGTTCCCAGTGGCAAATCTGGCTATATTATTATAGGAGTTAGCTAGTTTGACCAGATTACTTTTTTAGGTTAGTATATATGGGTGAATCATATAGAAGAGTTGAGATTAAATGGGAGTGGGCAATTGTAGTTCGGGATGCTGGAGTTAAGAAGGGTTTTATTCTATATAAGGAGCCCATCTTTCTATTTACTGTTTTAATGGTGTTGTTAATATGGTTATCAAAGGTGAGGCTGTTATCAATTGTGATACCTAGCAGTTTGGTGGTAGAGTCTGGGGCTATAATGGTGTCATTGTTGGATTTAATTGTAAAGGTTATGGCGGAGGACTTAGTGGAAGGTGTGAAGAGTAAGAGTTTGGTCTTTTTGGCATTCAAAATGAGACAACGTTTCAAGAACCAAGTCTCTACTGTGCTGAATACATTTTGGGTTAGGGAATGTAGTTCAGATGTGGAGTTGGCAGAACAGATGAGTGTAGAATCATCTGCATATTGTATGCAGGTAGCTTGAGGGATTGCTGAGTGGAGGTCATTGATGAACAAACAGAAGAGAAGAGGTCCTAGAATAGAGCCCTGAGGGACCCCAAGGGAGACAGGCAGATGAGAAGATAGCTTGTTTTCCCAGAGAACTGCTTGTTGCCTGTTGTTAAGGTAGGACTTGAACCAGCAGATAGCCTTGGTGTCTAGAGAGAGGGATTCAAGGGTATTTATGAGTAAGGGGTGGTTTACCATGTCAAAAGCTTTTGATAGGTCAATAAAGAGTGCTGAAGTGAGGCAATTGTTATTACGGTTGTGGTTGATGAAGTTGGTGAATGAAAGTAGAGCCTTACAACAATAGACAGACATATATCTATCTATCTATCTATATATATATACATATATATAAATATATATATATATATATATATATATATATATATGGATATCACAGTTCTTGGAGATCTATGCAACATTTTAAAGCTTGTTGGATGCATCTTTTTCACTGTGAGAACTTGCAAAACTATGATATTTATGTAGAAAATTTCTTTAAAGTGCTGTGGTTTAAAATTTTTAGTTTAACAAGATATATAATTCTCTTGAATGCTCCTATATCTGACAGTATTAAAAAGATCATTCAACAATGTGTTGGGGTCTACTGACTGCAGACAGGAAGGCTACTACCAGAAAATGCAAAAAAAAAAAAGTCTAAAATGTTTCTTATTTCTTAAATGCTTAAACTATGATTCCAACCTGGTCTAAGTTATCTTTTTACAGAAGCTCCCCCATTTGCATTTACTTCCTAAAGTATATGAAGTTTTAAAAATACTTTTAGGACATTTATACCCTACTAATTTTCCCTTGGCATTCCTATAGCTCAGGTCTACTCAGACATATTTGCTTAAAATATATACCATAAAAACTACTGAACAATATTAAACTCTTAATAACCCGACACCTTAAAACACTTTAAGATGTATGCTTAGACATTTGTGATATTCCTTCTTTGTGGGTTGTCTTCTCCTCAACACTTGTTATATTTGTTATAATTGTTATATATAGGATTGGATTTGAGTTCCCCCAATACTATGCAAAGAAGAAAATTAAAAAAATACAGTCAGTAACAACTGACTGATTGACTGATTCAAGATTGCTGTTATACCTGGGAAGGGATAATGCTCCTTCCCTGCTATTGTGCAATTTCAGACCTATTATGCATATGTAGTGAGATACAGGGTTTTGAGGGGGGGCTGCCCACTGCAAAAGAATTGATATGACATTTGAGATCATGAGTTTTTTTTGCTGAGTGCACACACACACACACACACACACACACACACACACACACACACACACACGTCTTGGTTCTAAACTGTTTTATTTTACAAAATGTAAATCAAAACGGCTGATTTTTCAAAACAAAGCAGTATATGTGGTATAAATATAACAACTGAAAAGCACCTTTAACAAGTTAGGTGCTGAATAAAAATTAAATTGACCATGAAGCCTTTGATTCTGGACCACTTCCAAGAAATAAAGCACCAGGGTTTCCACTTTCCAGAGTTGATGTCCTGGATGACCAGTTCTTTGTTCACACTTCCAGAGTACTCTCTTTGGTTAGCATTATCCAAACCTGGTGTACATCTCTTACTGACCCCTTCCTATTGTTAGTAATCCCTTAAGAAGCTTCTCTCCCTTTTGCACAAGGGAACACCAAGAAAGTTTATCAGAATAACACTCCATGCAATCTACTTGTGAGGACCACCATGCCGTGCTATAATATAGTCATATACTTTGAATGACATGATTTGTGATCTTGAGCATTCAAAGCTAGGAGGAAGGAAAAAAGCAAGTAGTAGGACAAAGTCATGGATGAAAATGGCTCCGTGTTTACTGGGAGATTTGTACCACCTTACCTGATTGGCATATCACTGGGGAAAGCAACAGAAAAAAATGGATGAGCAAGTTTATATTATGGCTATAATGTCAGTGATTATATATTATAGAGAAACTCCTTGAGAAAACAAAAATAATGGATGGTTGAGTTTGTTTTATAACCCATTGTTATATTGCCAAGTAGGTTAGAACTGAGCTACATAGACAAAATACAAATATGAGCTTAAGAAATGCACAAAAGCATGTGTGTGAAATGGCATTCACATGGAAGAGAAACAGAAGTGTATTTGTGTGACAAGGCCCAGACCCTCTGAAATAATCATCTCTATAACTGATGTATGTTGAACAATGGAGAATTTTGTCCATTTAATGACCTGTAGCTAGCAGCAGTAGTTTAGCAGAATATATAAAGAAGGCTTTCAGAAATAACGTCTTTCACTCATAAGTCTAAATCCAGTCATGTTGCAGTAGTACAGCTCAGGTAGGAACCTTCTCTTCTACTGTCTATAATGGGGGGGGGGGGGCTACAGAAAGGAGGAAACAAGAAAAACAGTTAAAAGAGAGGGTTTGTGAGTAATGAAAATATTCTCCCCTTTTGCTTCTTCATTAGTAAATTAAAATATAAATGCTGTGTCACAGAACAGCAGAAGACAGGGTCAAGCCCCACTTGCAATTTTGCAGTGTTACTTGCTCATGTGACAAGTTTACCTACATATCTGAAGAATTTAGTTAAGAAAATACAACAAAGGAAAATGATAGAAAGCTATCCCACATTAATGCAAGTTATTATAACACAACATATGACAGAAACTTTCTGGTATATCTACAAGGTATGCATTTGTGTCCCTGCCAAAGTCATACTACTCAGTAAGCATACCACCTCAGCTCTCCCCTGAAAAATCCGACACTGGCCTAGTAGGAATATCCTGGTTCGCAAAGAGTTAATAAATAAATAAGTAAAATAACAACTGTTATTGGTCTGTGTTTATCTGCCAGCTCCTATTCCCAAGGGTCAATTAGGAACTTTAGAATGGATGCTCAGAAACCTGCTGCCTGCTTTCATATGGATAGTGTGGGCTTGATGTACTGAGGACACTCATCTCTAATGTGTGAATATCTATCACACTTGTCTTTCTGTATCATTTAATTTCCACATACTCTGAATTCATTTTCACAACCCTTCCTTTTACTATCACCATTTCTTACTAGAATCTATTTTTTCACTCTGAACTGCTTCTAAAATGTTCTCCATTTTACCTTCCAACAATACAACAGCAGCAACATTTCATATCTTTAGCACTTCATATTCTTTCCATTTCTGTCTGTGGGTTATCTAAATTTTCTCTCAAAACTCCATACATCTACATCTGAAGCACTTTAGCTGTTTACTAATATTTATTTTTTTTATTTTTGTGAAGGAAGAATTAAGGAAGCTGTCAGCTGATCCACGATAAAGCTGAAGAAGATGTCCAATTCCCAGGAAGCCTACTAGTAGTAGTTAATAAAACAAGTCAGTCATAAAAATGTCACTTTTCCATCAAAAAATACAATGAAAAGCACTTTAAGCACTCACCAAAAGTCAATAATGCAACTTTTACAAAGGAGAAAGGTAGTTTTAAATTAGTTTTAGCAATTTTTTTTTCACAAAAGGAAACAGTAATGCTCCTGTTGTCCCATAACAGGCCATAAAACACTTTTCCCAACATAAAATAACTAATTTCACAGAAAAGTTTCAGTTTTAGTAATAAAACTAATAAGTTTTCCCTCAAAGGGAATTTATCTGCCCAGCAATGGAAAACGTTAGTCAACTGCTGATCCTTGAAAGCCCACAAGAGGAGTGCTGTTTGGTGACAGGAAAGCTCTGAAGGGCTTTACACCCTAATCACTTTTTGTCTTGTTTTTTTGGCATGTTTTTTGGCATATGGAAAGTGATCTTGATGCTTTGCAAGCCTGATGGCTATTATATCCTATGCAGGATATAACCCATTTAACTATGGCTACTGCAGAAGTGATCTTTCGAACATTTACTGTTATGGTAAATTTACATACACATCTGTACTATTGCTTTTCCTTTGCCCCAACTTAAAACACAACTAAATTTCCCATATCTTCTAACAGTGCCCCAACTAAACATTTCAAAATCATTCATTGTTTCTTTTAAATTCACTAGACTATATGCACTTAATATTTTAAATTATTTTCCAGCATTATATTTACAAATGACTTGCATCATTCTATTCACAATTAACAAAATGCAATTCAGCCAAAACTTTGTAACTTCAGTTCTGAATTCTGTAAAGATACCTTAACTGACAGGCTGAATGAAACTTGCAATTGTAGTTCAGTAAAACATGTAGAAAAGCTGCATTAAGCTGAGTTAAAAAATTAAGATGAATTAAATGCAATTTACTTTATAAAAATCTGAGGTCATTGCTCTCAGTAAATTATCCAGCAGGTACTATAAACTGTATATACACAATAAATCCTCTAAAAATATGTAATTGCTGCCCCTGTGGTAAAACCTGAGCTTATCTTCTGGCTTTGTCTCTGACACACAGTAGCTGCAATGCCACTATCACAGACCCTGGAAACTGCAAACACATCATCCTGAGCAGCTTCATCTGCAGGGACACGGAATAGGTCACTACAAGCCTGATAAATTATGATAATAAAAACATATAAGACTTTACTACCAGAGGTTTGGCTTTGTTAAGGGTTGATACTGTTTAATGAATCTCGTAAATTTTTTGAGAGGGTAACACAAGCTATGGACTGCAGTTACACTGTCTATACAGCATTTCTTGACCATGCCAAGATATTTGATACTATGCAACATAATTAGCAAGCTAAGTGCACTTCAAATTGATCCCTATGTGGTGGGTAACAAATAGGTTGAGGGACAGAATCCACACAATAAGGGAGGCAGGCACATCCTTTGATAGCATGAAGGTAACCAGTGGGGTCCTTCAGGGATCCATACTAGGTAGGACCTCTGCTATTCAGCATATACTTCTTTGACCTCTAAATCAAAAATGAGATCTCTGCTTAACCAAGTTTGCAGATGATTGTAAACTGAGTGTCATACCCAAATCTCCTTTTGATATGTAGAAGCTACAATGTGAACATTCACATGTTAATAGCCGGTGCTCAAAAAATGGGCTAAAACTAAATGCTAAAAAATGCAATATTGTTGAATTTAGTAATCAACCCCTCTCCCAGCTTATAGTATAGAAAACACCACACCTCAAAATAAAGATGTTGTGAGAGACCTTGGAACAATAAAGATGTTGTGAGAGACCTTGGAACAATAAAGATGTTGTGAGAGACCTTGGAACAATAAAGATGTTGTGAGAGACCTTGGAACATGTGTAGATAATGCCCACTACTTTCATCATCAAGGGGCTAGTAAATCCTTCTATCTGGCACAGTTGATATCAAAAAGGGTATCTCTTCTAAACACAATGAAGTCCTTTCCTCTCTACATTCCACATTCATCAGGCCCATCATTGAATACAGTGTCCCCTTTGGGATGTATCTTACTAGGCAATTGGAGGGAGGTCAGAGATTCCTAACAAAAAAGTTCATGGGCCTAAAAAACCTGAGCTACCAAGGGAGACTGGAGACTCTATCCCTGTATCCAGTATCCTACAGACTCCCTAGGAGTCATAAGTGCTTTGTTTTATTGACCATTAGGGATTCAGCATTCCAAGATCTCTTATATCTCCACAAATAAAACAGTTCAGTGACCACTAGGACCATAGATCTGAACCTGCTTCTGCAGATAAATAATTTGAAAATTAAGAAATTCATCATGCAATGACTACCCCTTCTCTAGAACAAACTTCCACTCCAGATCAAGCAATGTGACTTACCATCTTCCTTTTAAAAGAAATAATACAATTGGATGAGTATTTACAAATTCAATTCCAGCATGACTGGCCTATCTGTCCTTAAAAAAGCAAGGTAAGGCCTGACTGTGGGGACTGGCAAGGCATAAATGGCCACATAGCCCAGTTGCCTTGCATGTTCTACGTTTCTGCGTTTACAATCCTAAATCTGTAGTGTACATAGGTAATAAAGTGGCTGTGATTGATGTTCATATTTATGTGGGTGTGTATGATGTGTGATATTAATACCTGTACAACTAGTTTGCCCTAGACGGAATTTTTTATGTAATTCATAGAATCAAATGAAAGCTTACATAATGCTGGGAAACATTTCACAGCTATATGGTGTCCAATTACCACTACTTTACAAATATTGAGCTGTTTCATAATACATACGACATTTAAGCATTTCTGCATATTTTATGTAACTATCTTGGTCCGTGTCCACATAGCACTGTACAGCAGCATTTCACATGAATCGGGGGGTCTATATCATAAGACTTGAAGAATGAAAACGTCGACTTACCTTTCATCGACACGGAAATGTTGAAGCTGCAGTTTATCGAACGGCCAAATCACCCATTTCTTTCCAAGGGAAAAATCGGTTGGCCATTCTGTTACATATACCCTTTCCTTCACTGTAGTGCGATCTCGGTGTTAGAATATTTAGTTAGAGGGGGTGTGGTGGGCACACCCCCCCACAGTGGTAGGTGTGGGGGGGGTGAAGCCCCCCCACACACACACTTAAATGTGTTTATTTTTATGTGGTGTTAGTAATTGGCCTACCAATTTCTTTCCCTTGGAAAGAAATCGGTGATTTGGCATTTCGATAAACTACAGCTTCGAGATTTTCATGTCGATTAAAGGTAAGTCGAAGTTTTTATTCTTCGATCTTATGATATAGACCCAAATCAGGAATGCTCACTGACCCAAGTGTGGTGGTTAGCGGATAACAACTTTTTTTTTTTTTTGCTAATTATGAATATGTGCTATATTAACATTTCTGTTTATAATTTACTCAAGAAGGAGTTTATGATCCTGTTTATACACAGAGTTATGCTGGGCTGTACTGGATATGTGATATTAATACTTATATAACTTGTTTGCCCTAGAAGGAGCTTTTAAAGTACTTCATGGTAGGAAATGAAACTTCTCACTGCTACCTACTTACTACTTCTTTCTGCTTTTGCAAATACTTAATTATTTTTACATACTTAGCAATAAGATATTGACACATATTTCCATATTTAATATAAATATCCCTGGCGTTTTTCACATAGTAACATAGTGGAACAGCAACTTGCAGGACAGCTCAGCACACAGGTCAGGAATACAGGTTAATTAATGCAAATGCAGTAGACAAACAGAAAGTGTGATTTTTATGCCAAATTATGAATATTATGAATATGTGACATAATATTTATGTTAATAATTTGACTAATATAGAGTGTATATGTATATATATATATATATATATATATATATATATATATATATATATTCACTTTATATCCTCGAAATATTGAAATATCGAAATTCAGTATTTAGTGGCTATAAAATTGAAACCTGAAAACAAAGAAGCGTGAAATTCAAATTCTCGCACACCGGAGATTTTGAATTAGTGCTTCTACTCCACACACACACCTTCCTCCCCACACACAAACACAAGCTCTCTACTACATAAAAGCCCCATGCGTGGACTGTGCCTCCCACAACCCCCTTTCTTAAATATTCTAACTCAGAGGTTGCACTACATACAAACACACACAAAACATCACCACACAAGGTACATTGTCCTCGCACTCACACATCACAGCAACAAAACACACTAACACACCACAGCCCTTACCCAAAACCCTTAACAAATAAACCCTTACCTGAATCCACAGCCACAGCGAAACCACGGAAGTGTTAATTCAAAATCTCCGGTGTGCGAGGTTTTGAATTTCACACTTCTGAAGTTTCGTTGTTTTCATGATTCCACTTTATGGGCTCGAAATACTGAATTTCAGTATTTTGAGCTTCTAAAGTGAATCCCTATATATATATATATATATATATATATATATATATATATATATATATATGTGTGTGTGTGTGTGTGTGTGTGTATATATATATATATATATATATATATATATATATATATATATATATATATATATATATATATATATATATATATATATATATATATACACACACATGGTACTTCATGGAATCAGTTGAAAACTTACATAATGTTGCAAACTTTGTCACTTATATCTGCTGTCTGTGTATTAGCAGTCTGAAGGCATTTGTACTTATTTAGTTAAAAAAAAAACTATATGCACAATCTATATAAGTATCATATTTCTGTAAATATCTCATGCAATGTCCACCTGGGTACATTGAGGAAGAGCATTCCACAGGCCCAGTCAATACAGAGATCAGGTCTGGTTTCTCAGACAAATGGGCAATAAGCACCAGAGAAAAATAGAGAAAAAAGTTTGTTTCAGGAAAATTAATGATTATTTGCCATATGTTAATAATTATATTAATAATTTGAACCAGAAAGTGTTGATATGGTACTTAGTAATATCAAATGAAAGCATATGCACTGCTGGAAAAAAACACTGTGTACCACATGAACTACATAATGAACTGGCACCTCACCTAAGTGTCATGTTTAATCATAGCCTTACCTCAGGCTTCGTGCCCACTGAGTAGTGCACAGCTACAGTTATCCCACTTCACAAGGGGGGATCCACCTTGGATCCCGGGATCTACCGCCCCATCAGTCTGATGAGCCTGATCTGTAAGGCCATGGAACGTATTGTCATGGAACTTATAAACAAAGACATTGGCGACCTTGAAACACTGGTCCCCACCCAGTTTGGGTTCGTGAAGGGCCGATCTTGTCTCCTGAACCTGATTGATTTCTTCAAATCAGTCTCCAGAGCCGTGGACGAGGGTAAGGTGGTCCACACAGCCTATCTGGACCTCGCTAAGGCCTTTGACACCACCCCCACTCTGGAATCATAGATAGATTTACTAAGCTGGGCATTAATCCCTAGTATCCCTATGTCACTCGATGGGTTGCCAACTGGCTTACTGACAGAACCCACACTGTAAAAGTAGCTGACTTCATATCCAGCTCCAGACAAGTGACAAGTGCAGTACCTCAGAGTTCAGTCCTGGGACCGCTCTTGTTTGACATCTACTTCTCTGAAGTACAGGCCAACACCAAGGGACTCTGGCTAACAACGTTCACAGATGACTGCAAACTGGGAGCCATTACTGAATCCCCAAATGATGTGGATACTCTACAAAAGGGCCTTACAGAAACAGATGCTTGGTGCTAGAACTATGGGCTCAAGCTCAATGCCAAGGAATGTATAGTTATCTCATTTGGGAAAAAAACATGTACCCATGAATTACCACATAGGTGGCAGGACACTAAACACCAAAAGTGTGATAAGAGACTTAGGGACACAGGTGAACAGTGGTCTCACCTTCGATAACCACATTGCCACCACAACAGTCAGGAAATCCTTCTGTGTGGCACACCTCGTCACTAAGGGCTTTTCATCCAGAAAAAAGGAGGTCATTGTCCCACTGTACTCATCCCTCATTAGACCCATTATAGAATACAATGCCCAGTTTGGTATGTACATCTGCAACAACTGGAAAGGCTGCAGAAATACCTCACTAAAAGAATCACAGGCCTAAAGCAGATGCCCTACGCTGACCGCCTTAAAAAACTCCAGCTATACTCTGTCGCATATCGTCTACTTAGAGGCAATCTCTGCTTAACATACAAGGCCATGTCAAACCCAGAGCTGTTGGACATGCTACACTTAAAGAAATCCCAATCCCTAAGAGCCACACGCTCCAGGGATCTAAACCTTGTCATCACAATAAATAAAACATGCTGGAGGGATAGGTTCCTGACCCAGAGACTCCCCAGACTCTGGAATAGACTGCTCACACATGTCAAGCAGAGCGCCTCTTTGGCCCTCTTCAAAAGGAGCCTTGACAATTGGATGGGAGAAAGGAAATTCACCCTGGGGATTACGTCAGTCTCCCTGCTAGACAAGGGTCCAGGGAAGTAAATAGTGTGGGATGAAATAGCCAAGGAATTGTTATGGCTAGGCTTGTATAGGCTCTATGGCCGATAGCCTAGTACCAACCTATGAACACTGCACTAATAGCTGGTGTCTAAATACTATTGCTTTGCATGTATTTATTCATTAAAGTGAAAATAAATCATAATTATGCAAATATCTCAAAAATGGAGTGACATCTACAAAACTGATTTACACCAAACTGAATATGAGATCTGCATGAAATAGTCACACTGATAGTTGGGGTCTGTCTACTACAGCTAGAGAAATTAATAGCTGTTTGTAATAATAATAATAATGTTTATGTATTATCAAATTACTTTTGCATTATAAAACCAACATTATGTCTGGTTTATATATTAATATGACCATTGAGAAGAAGCATTTGCTAAAGAACACTGTGTTTCAACTTTAAATGTAACTCTTACAGTTTTTAAGATATATATATTTGTTTAAAGGTTTACTATCAAAATCAAGACTCACAGTTCTTCCTGTATTCACTTAGCTGAAAATAAATGTCAGAAATAAAAAGTTATTTCAGCAAAATGATGATAGCGTTAATGTCAATAATTCGCAATTCGATATTATCAACACTACCCAGGTTACCCTAACTTCTGGTGATATTTTACTTAGTTTTGTAGGGGGGCAAGCCCCCCTGGACCCCCCCATGTGGGGAACTGTTCCCCCTATACCCCCTGCATATTATATATACAAACTCCAAGATCGCACTACAGTGAGGAAAAGATAAATTTTTCGATCCCCACCGTAGTATGATCTCCAATCAGAACGTCAACCTTATATGAGTGAATGCACACTAGCATTCATAAAGGTGGATTAGAATATTTTCAGATCTGCATTACAGAAACTGGGAAGCATGCATTCGACCATCCCAGTTTTGCGTAACTGCTGTTCAACATTTTGATAGTAAACCTTGTTTCAAGGTATGTTGCAAAACTAGATTCTTGGGAATTTAGCTCAGGCAAAAGGTGTCCAGCCAGGAAATCTACAGGTGTCAGAAGGAGTGAATTTCCACTGAGATTATCTGTTAATGAGTTAAAGATGTACCATCATAACTCAGCCTTGAGCTCTCTTGCTGACACAGCTTTAGTTTTTTTTGTCAAGTCTGCACTCCATCCTTCTGAACCCGTCCAAACCCTTCATTATTTTCCTCTACAGAAATGAGTCATTAACTGAGCTAATCCCACCATAGCTGCATAAACAGGTAACAGTTTTAAATGTCTTACATACAACTCCCTGACTTTGTATCGCTCGCTGCTTCTTCATGGCCCCTACTAACTTATACTTCATCTGTCTCCAGTGGATTGTCATTGGTGCCCTTGTGTACCTGATATGCTCACCATTTTATTTATTTATTTTTTGTTTTACAGACAGGTACATTAATTACCTTCTTTCATGTCTTAATTAGTTTATGCTCCAAACCAGCTTCAGTGTAACCTTGTTTTCCTATTGCCTTTGAGAAGGAGTTTAATCCCCTTAGCAAACCGGTTTCATTCTGTAAAAAACTATTGTCTGTTCTTACGCTGGTACTACTCTACAATTGTATTACTACACCACCAGCTATGCCACTGCCATCCTTCCTCACTGCATTTGCTGGCTGCCACCCTCCCTGTGCTGCATTAGACCCCTTTCCCCATACTTACTGTGCTCCTCTTGCCATCCTCTCTTCAGAGTCACCAGAGTGCTCATCCTATTTACCTTCCTCCTGTATTCCCTTTTCACAGTTTCCTGCTAATTCTCACTCTGCTTTGTCAATGTCCTGTGCTCCAGTTGGTCAGTCTCTTCTCAAAGTCTGACCTTAGTTCCTGACTCTCTTCTAGCTGTTGCCTATTTTACAGTCCTTGTCCTTGTCTGTCCTTCCACTATTGTCTGCCAACTACAAACTCCTGCCCACTCTGCTATCCTCCCTGCCTCAGCAAAGTCCTCCTTTAAATGTTTGCCCTCTTACCTTTATTTTGACTTGCAAATATTTCAGTTTCAGAGCCAACTTATGTCACCATTCTCAATATTCTCTTATATACCTCTGATCCAGATCCTACCCCTTCTACCACACGTGCAAAGTCCTGCAATAAATCACTTGCTTATTCTTGGTAAATGCACACCTCTGTTCCAACCTCTCAGCACCATAATTTTATGCACAGCATGATTTATATATAGCATGTATAACAGCTGCAGTTTGACCTCTTACATGTTAATATACTGTCAGCCAAATGCTACAACTGAAAGCAGAGACTTTACTTGCAATTTAATATTTAACATCACAGTTATGATGTTGCTCAAGCAACAAAATTTAATGCAGCAGAAATTAAAAAAGCATATTTAACCTAAAATATATATTTTAAATAACAGTTGTTGGTGTATACAAATAGTATACGTTGCAGTGAGTAGGTGGTATTCATGATCAAGTCATGGGTATGAGGGTTGTGTAAAGTTTAATTATCATAAGGAGTGCAAGAGCCACTGATGTAAAAAAATAAGAGGGTGAAAATACTGCTGAAGCCAGCAACCTGTCATGCTTTAGAATGAAAATCAATTTTAAGGTACTGAGTACATGCAGACCGTAATTTAATCACAGGCAATATTACCATCATTCATCAAGTCTAATTATGTAGAAGGCTATCATTTTATATCTTAACTACTGTAATAAACAATATAAATGTATAATGCCTGCTTCTATGTCTCCACTTGTCTCTTCAACATTTTAGATAGATAAATGCAATTCACTAAAATACCTAAATGTAGAAACAGGTGTTCACTGGTTAGTCATTCTATGGCATAGCTATGGCAATAGGTCTGTCTTATAATAAGAATGAACATAAATGAGTATGTGTACACTTCTTAATTTTAAGACATATTACCCATATCCACAACTTCACAGGTAATGAAGTAGCACATTCAATGAATGATACCTTGCCCCTCAAACCCTACATTAACAATTGCTAAAAAACATTTTCACGTACACCAGATGTATTGCATCTGGTGTTATAATCATCATAATCCTTTATCAGTCTTCAGATCCATCACATTTTCTTGCATGCATTTCTTTTCATGTCCAATTCCCTGACCTTTATCTTTACTTTACATCTGTCACAATTGACCCTTTATTAACTTAGAGTGAACTCCCAGTTCTCTTCATCTCCACCTCTCACTCTGTAGTATGTTACTTATATTAAACACATTGTTGAATGTATTTCCATTAATAGGTATAGTAATATATATATTGTATTCACACTTTTAGCCCTTTTCAATTGTAGTGACAGAAATAATACATTAAACATAATTCTTTCCTTTGAACTTAAATCTACAACATTTTAGATCTTTTACTTCCTAAGCTACAGACTATTATATTTCACTAAACAAAATAAGTAAATAAAATTATTCAAGAAAAATGTTTGAATTCTCTGTCTTATACC
Organism: Protopterus annectens; assembly: GCF_019279795.1. NCBI lineage: Eukaryota > Metazoa > Chordata > Ceratodontiformes > Protopteridae > Protopterus > Protopterus annectens. The sequence continues at coordinate 678,132,050 of NC_056737.1, read as the reverse complement.
CTCAAAAGTTAAGAAACAAAAACTGAAGAGCGCAAACAAAACAGATATGAAATCATACTTAACTGCCTTTAAATTCACCAATCAGAGTCACTCAGGAAGACAACTGTCGAACAGGTCAGTCTTTAAAATGAAAATGTACTTGAATCAATTATATGCATAGATTCTATCATTTTGCTATAAACCATCATGCATTAATACATATGGATTTATTACACCAACAACTTATACTCAAAGTACTCAAAGGAACAATGTAAGAATAATATAAGAAATACTTGCATTTTCTTTCACTTTATGAATTTAAAGAAAATCAGCTTCACTTACAAACTGAAAGCAATACTGAATCAAAATTCATAGGCCATGCATTCCCCAAAGTTTGTCATATAATGACTATAGGGAATTGTCTGTCTTTAGAATGAAATGAACCCTGTGTCATTAAGCAATTAATATGTCTGGGGTAGTGAGCCATATGTTTGCAGATGGAATGGTATTACATATATGACACTGTGAGTACACTCACTCCAAAACCGTTGTCATCATGTCACAGCACAACACTTTGAAAATAAACTGAGATTCAAACAGAAAAACAATTAATTATAAAACTCAGAGCCAGATTCATTAATGCCTATACTAAGTGTACATTAACTGTACAAGATCTGTATTTAAGAACATCCCTAAGACATTTTTTGTTTTCTAGTCACTAAAACAATGATTAAAAAGGTCACACGGGAAAACCAACTGGTTAAAAACACAAAAAGAAAACTCTAGCAAAGCTAAACTTTCCACTGTGTGATACCTTAAACCTCTTGTATAAGAGGCAACATGGGATATACGCAAATTACCCTTTAAGGATATCAAGTGTTTCAGCTAAATGGCAATTTTGGCTTTATTGGCCTGAATTTGTCCAGAAATAGACTTAAAAGTAAAAGAAAAAGTCATGAAGATTACATTAAGTATACATGCAGTCTATACTTTGGGGTAACCTTTATGAATCCCCATTGATATTTAAAACTGCAAAAAAATCAATAGAAAAACTAAAATTAGGAGGAAGAAGATGTGAGTTATGCTTGTGTTGTCTGTTCACTCAGAATGGTGTACACGTAGTGCAAGCGTTAATGAATCCTAGGGTCAGTGTATAACAACCTGAAGTCTGTCTGCAGAGAGTTAACCCCCTTGCATCATCTAGTGCTTATATATTCTATCTCTGAAATTGCTGTGTATCACATTAGGGGGTATACTCTGACATACTGTAATGTATTCTCCTCATTTGAAATGCTGATTCTTAGTTTGTGTCTATCTCTTCACCGTCTTGTAATGATTCTGGTCACCCCTCAACAGAGCCAGGTGTAGTCCAGTTGAGAATTTCTTTCACAGATCCCTGTTGTACAACAGGGTGAGCAGATGAGCATTAATACTACACTTTGTAATATGTATTCCAGCATATCCTTGTAGTCATCCAGGCACCAAATTGACCCTCCAGACTTCAAGTGTATATTTCACTACCATCATGTTTGGCTACTTTCTTATCTATACCATTTTTTGGAATATCATTCTGAATTACAGAAAATTGTGATGAGCTACCTGTGACATGCACAAAGATATGCTCTAGTAGTTATATGTTCCTTTTGGGATACTATAACAAAGTTTTAGCACAACAAGAAAGTACATGGTACTGCGTGTGTACTTACCTAAACAGGTTACTACAGCATATGTCTAGTGTGAATCCAAACAAAGCCTACTCATTTGCCGTATGTGTGAATCAAAGGTGTTGCCATGGTGGTTGCAGGATATGTGATATAGTTTGATACATATCATAGCATGCAGACAGAGGTTCCATCTACTGTCTTTTCTGCAATTCCTCTAGTATATTAATTGTAGTCCACTAGAATGTTTCTCTGGCTAGTATACTGAGTATATTGCCTACTTTTAATGATTAGCTGATGGTCCAGTCTTTCTACCCATTTAGTGTGAAGTTCAGTGGATTAACATGACACATATTGCTACACTTATCCCTAACACCCTATACCAGCCAAGCAGGATCTAAATCCTCAGCACAGCTGGTGGATGTTTTAGACAGAATTGCTGCCGTAGTTGCCATATCCTGACTGGATGTGCAGTATATGCACAGTCTGATGCCTTCTGTCTACCATTAATGGCGGACACAACATTTGTGCTATTTCATCTATTTCCTTCTACCCTTTACAGCCACATTCATTAATTTCTGAAAGTGAACCATTAATCTGCATAGTGTTGTCTTTGTTAGTGGAGTACCTTAATAAGCAAAAAGCACAATTCATTGTTTTAATGAATACTGATGCTTTTGTAATACCATTACCATATTCAGCACTATATCCTTCTGCATTATAATTCTGCTGGTCCTGGAAATAGGAGGCCAACCAAGAATGCCCGCTGTTGACTGTTATACAAGCCATACTCCCATCTCTGTTGACTTTGTTGGTCAGTGCTAAAAAAAGTGATATTGACTATTTACAGAAGGTTAGTAATCACTGCACTTATGTATTTATTATCCTTTGGTAAAGATTTAGAAATAATATACAATGCATAAAGTTGTGCTTTACTTCACTTTATTAATTTCCCTTACGCAGTTTTGTTTTAACTAATTCTAGTTGTCTTTCTAACAAACAGTAATAGCATTACTTTAGGAAACTCTCATTTTCTTTTGTACTTTTAGATGCTTTATGCATGAGCTGTGGGATGTGTCTCTCAGGTGGAGCAGATGATTAAGGCTATGAGGTCATAACAAGCTGCTACCTGTAGTGCATGGTTTGATTACTTAAGTCTCTGTGTGCCTACTGTGCGATTCAAAGCAAGTCACTTAACCAGACAGTACTTTGGGAAAACTAAGACAGACTCCTGAATGGTCTCTGGATTGTATGCCTAGTAATTATCAATGAACCTTTCTTGGTTGGGTTGGGTTGGGAGGGTGGCCTAATGGTTAAGGTGTTTGCCTTATAAACACAAGGTGCAGGGTTCGATTCTCACAAGGAATAATTGGCTAAGCTTAAAATGGCTTGCAACGGCAGTTAGCTTAGTACTAATCTATGAATCTAAATTGGAGTTCACTATACTCTAAAGAACTGCCTAGGCATAATACTGTTCTTAATATAAGTAAGTTTGCAGCTCTTGCTATGCAACAAGTTTATCTGCACACATATCTTTACAAAATAATTTATGTTCCAACAGTACTGACAACTGTGAACTACTACAATGATGCATCTAAATCTCATAGGATCATTTTCACTTCAGCATATATTTTCAAAGGGGCATAACATATTTCAATACATTCAAAATTTATTCAAAGTAGTCCTAGTTCCTTCACAAAAAGTATATAAAGTATTAAAATGGCTAAAATGTACTACAATTTTATAGTGGCACAAAATAAATTAAAATAACTTCACTTTCTCAGCCAAGTGTGTACAGGCATACAAAACCAAATCCAATCTACTATACAAAGAAACTCTCTTTAAATGTAAGTAAATTATTGCATCAAATTTTCATTAATATATTGATTTCTGAAATAATTCACTAGCACTAAGCATTACTGTTTAAATGGATAGCAATCACCTTCTTGCTGCCTTAAAATGTATTTCACTTCCTATAGTATAATTTGCATAGAAATAATATATATATATATATATATATATATATATATATATATATATATATATATATATATATATAGTTTTATTTTCTACAAGTGAATATATTATTGAATATATTATAATGCAATTTTTAAGTAAATCAGAAAAATGTCTCACATTCAGAAATGACACATCAAAATCAAATACATCACTGAATGGAATAATAAGGCTGTTAGTTCAATATGCCTCAAAATGTAATCAGAATCTTTATAGAGAAAGAATTCAAATTTTATTTGGTAAAGTAACTGATAATCTGCTTTAGTTTAGGGTAATATTTATAAGAGTTTGACTGGTATTTGTGGTGAGAAATGAGATGGGATTGCCGTGAGTTTCACATTGTATTCTGAAAGCAGAGACCTGAGAAAGATACATTCCTGTGTGACTGTTAAATATGCATGTATTCATTCACTTAATCTCAAAGTTCTGTGGAGTACATTCAAAGTTATGCAAGTGGCTGTTGTAACTGATGATCGTGTGTGTGTGTGTGTGTGTGTGTGTGTCTGTGTGTGTGTGTGTGTGTGTTCATAAGGGGCTAAAATAAATTATTGTGGTCAGTTGTTATTATTTTTAGGTTATTTCAGACTGATACCTGAAGGGTTCATGGTGAATACATCTGGCTTTAATTGCTGGGTTATAAGGGCTTTTGGTGAATGCAAATAACTGACCCTGCTAATGTTTGATCAACTTAAGATATTTTAGGTTTGCAGAACTACTGTTCATTTGTATGAAGCCAGCTGGAATACTTTACTGTAGCTAATTTTAACATAGTCAGACATGTGAGATACGCACAGTCAAAAAAGTGGCAGCAATTGAAAGAGATGGGGGTTGTCTGCGATGAAAAATACTTTTTGTGCTTTGTGTGTGGGAGAGGAATTGCAGCATAGCTAAAAGTAGCATGTTGGTCATTTTTTTCACTTTTTCATCACAGACATCAGCACCGTTCACAATAATTGCCTGTGGTGCTCTAGGCAGGTTGTGTATGATAGCAACTTAGCACTTGCATAGTGGCACAGTGAGCAGTATTGCTGTCTCACAGGACTTGGTTATTTTGTTGTTTTTAACTGTGACTCCTCCTGTGTGGAGTCTGCACTTACTCCTTGCTTTTGATTAGGTTTTATCCAGGTGCTCTGACTTCTTCCCAAGGACCCTTAGCTGTATAATGTTATGCCTGTGGCCATTCTTGCTTCTATTTTCATCCCAATCTAATCTCGGACAGGCATACAAATAGAAACCATTATTCAGTTATTTCCTAATACATATTGCAGCATTGGAGTTGGCCAGTTAGAATGTATTGAATGGATGGGGAAAACAAAAGATAAGCCTAAGTATGAAAAAACAAGAATGAAGTAGAGTACCTGGCTGGTGTGGGGTCAGGTTCAGGGATAAATAGGGAAGAGGCACTGAAGAGGTGAAGGGGGACTGGAGTTTAATAGGGGAGCCCATTTGACCTTAGGATGACTTTATTGATTACAGTCAGACACCTGAGACGTATATAGCCAATAAACAGGTAAAAAAGAGTGGGTACTGAAGAAGTCTGTGAATGAAATTGAATGCCCCCATATGTTGTTTTGCCCACAGGTAACAATCATTGGCCTGCCATAATATAGCTCCTCCATTCTATTCTAATTATCCCCACACACTCAATTACTTTCTGCAGATTCTCCTTGCTTTGAAGTCAATAACTGCCATTGAATTTTAAATGCCTCAGGGGTAGGTATATGAGGCCTTAAGACTTTTCTGTTCAAGATTTACTTGGCACAGTTGGTATGGAACAATCTCTTGTTTAGTTTTTATTTGTAGAGTACACACTGTCTCTGGGCCATTCATTTTGTGTCCTTGTTCTGCATTACCTGCCTTGTCCGAAGGTGATGATATAAAACCATTACCTGCCTTGTCTGAAGGTGATGATATAAAACCATTACCTGCCTTGTCCGAAGGTGATGATATAAAACCATTACCTGCCTTGTCCGAAGGTGATGATATAAAACCATTACCTGCCTTGTCTGAAGGTGATGATATAAAACCATTACCTGCCTTGTCTGAAGGTGATGATATAAAACAATTACCTGCCTTGTCCGAAGGTGATGATATAAAACCATTACCTGCCTTGTCCGAAGGTGATGATATAAAACCATTACCTGCCTTGTCTGAAGGTGATGATATAAAACCATTACCTGCCTTGTCTGAAGGTGTTGATATAAAACCATTACCTGCCTTGTCTGAAGGTGATGATATAAAACCATTACCTGCCTTGTCTGAAGGTGATGATATAAAACCATTACCTGCCTTGTCTGAAGGTGATGATATAAAACCATTACCTGCCTTGTCTGAAGGTGATTATATAAAACCATTACCTGCCTTGTCTGAAGGTGATGATATAAAATCATTACCTGCCTTGTCTGAAGGTGATGATATAAAACCATTACCTGCCTTGTCTGAAGGTGATGATATAAAACCATTACCTGCCTTGTCCGAAGGTGATGATATAAAACCATTACCTGCCTTGTCTGAAGGTGATGATATAAAACCATTACCTGCCTTGTCTGAAGGTGATGATATAAAACCATTACCTGCCTTGTCCGAAGGTGATGATATAAAACCATTACCTGCCTTGTCCGAAGGTGATGATATAAAACCATTACCTGCCTTGTCCGAAGGTGATGATATAAAACCATTACCTGCCTTGTACGAAGGTGATGATATAAAACCATTACCTGCCTTGTCTGAAAGTGATGATATAAAACCATTACCTGCCTTGTCTGAAGGTGATGATATAAAACCATTACCTGCCTTGTCTGAAGGTGATGATATAAAACCATTACCTGCCTTGTCTGAAGGTGATGATATAAAACCATTACCTGCCTTGTCTGAAGGTGATGATATAAAACCATTACCTGCCTTGTCTGAAGGTGATGATATAAAACCATTACCTGCCTTGTCTGAAGGTGATGATATAAAACCATTACCTGCCTTGTCTGAAGGTGATGATATAAAACCATTACCTGCCTTGTCCGAAGGTGATGATATAAAACCATTACCTGCCTTGTCTGAAGGTGATGATATAAAACCATTACCTGCCTTGTCTGAAGGTGATGATATAAAACCATTACCTGCCTTGTCTGAAGGTGATGATATAAAACCATTACCTGCCTTGTCCGAAGGTGATGATATAAACAGGCATTGTCCTTGTTCTGCATTACCTGCCTTGTCCGAAGGTGATGATATAAAACCATTACCTGCCTTGTCTGAAGGTGATGATATAAAACCATTACCTGCCTTGTCGAAGGTGATGATATAAAACCATTACCTGCCTTGTCTGAAGGTGATGATATAAAACCATTACCTGCCTTGTCCGAAGGTGATGATATAAAACCATTACCTGCCTTGTCCGAAGGTGATGATATAAAACCATTACCTGCCTTGTCTGAAGGTGATGATATAAAACCATTACCTGCCTTGTCTGAAGGTGATGATATAAAACCATTACCTGCCTTGTCCGAAGGTGATGATATAAAACCATTACCTGCCTTGTCTGAAGGTGATGATATAAAACCATTACCTGCCTTGTCCGAAGGTGATGATATAAAACCATTACCTGCCTTGTCCGAAGGTGATGATATAAAACCATTACCTGCCTTGTCTGAAGGTGATGATATAAAACCATTACCTGCCTTGTCCGAAGGTGATGATATAAAACCATTACCTGCCTTGTCCGAAGGTGATGATATAAAACCATTACCTGCCTTGTCTGAAGGTGATGATATAAAACCATTACCTGCCTTGTCTGAAGGTGATGATATAAAACCATTACCTGCCTTGTCCGAAGGTGATGATATAAAACCATTACCTGCCTTGTCTGAAGGTGATGATATAAAACCATTACCTGCCTTGTCTGAAGGTGATGATATAAAACCATTACCTGCCTTGTCTGAAGGTGATGATATAAACAGGCAGGCCTTTGAATGGTTATCTAGCTGCCTTGTCCGAAGGTGATGATATAAACAGGCATGCCTTTGAATGGTTATCTAGCTGCCTTGTCCGAAGGTGATGATATAAACAGGCAGGCCTTTGAATGGTTATCTAGCTGCCTTGTCCGAAGGTGATGATATAAACAGGCAGGCCTTTGAATGGTTATCTAGCTGCCTTGTCCGAAGGTGATGATATAAACAGGCATGCCTTTGAATGGTTATCTAGCTGCCTTGTCCGAAGGTGATGATATAAACAGGCAGGCCTTTGAATGGTTATCTAGCTCAATTTTCACTTCTTCTAGTAGCTTAAAATGCCACTGGAATTTGAAGTGGCCTGAAAGTGCAACAGTAAAAATATATAAAACTGTTTACGTGTTTACGGTAGGTTTGAATATTTCCCACTTTTGAAATAGAGTTAGTGTAGTCCTACATTATGTCTTCTCCTTTTTCAGCTAGCTCTACGTGGCTATACAGTGATCAGGCTTTCCACAGAACAGAGATTTTTTTGTGGTAGTAATCTAGAATTCTGTAAATAAAAGCATGTGAGAAATGATTATAATTTCTGATTCTTCATGTATTTCTATTTGCTGTTTTAGTTAACACCAACTCTTGACTACTTACAATTTCTCAAAATTCATGTGCCACAATCATCACTGGATCATTGCTTCCTTACCTTTGTGGAAGCCAGTGGTTCATAAGTTATTTCAGTGGCTATAATCTTCCTATCTCATCATCCTCCTCATGCTGATTTATGACTTGCTACTGTTAATCACAGGAAGCATTTCAATATTCATCAGTTTAGCTTTTAGAGCCGATGTCACGAATCTCAGAGTAGCACCACCAGAACCATGTTTGTGAAAGATGATGGGAAGGGCTTGATTTCTGGATCATTTCTAGGTACACTGCTCTGGAGTGTGAATGAAGGGGCTATGCTTTCATACCTCTCCCAGGATGGAGACCTGGGGTGCATGTGTGGGACTTTGTACTGCATACAAATTTCCTCACTAGAGACAAGAGAGGCATATACATGGATCCTGCTCCAAAGGGGTGGGGACATATCTGCAGGTTTATATCACTGACATGAGCAAACTATAATCCTGAATACTGAGCAGTGGACATTTCTTTGAGAAATATTAACTTGATCAGCACCAGATGTTATAAAATACTCACTGCAAGGTAAATGGGGTGACTACTCCAGATGCTCATCTTTCACTCGGAAGGAGCTGAATAAGCTAAAGGACTCTTGTCTGGGGAGAACAAACAGGCCCAGTGGGTGATTTGGGAAGTATAGATAGTCATGCATTGGATCGAGTCCAAAAAACGTCTGGACACATTGCCAGTTACTATCTTGTTTTTAGTCTCGCACTCTATTAAAATGTATGTAAAACATCCTTTGCTCACTAGTCTTCATAGGAGTTTGCATGGTCAAACCATTACTAACAAGTTAAAGTAGCAGCAAATTAATCTGAATGCTAATCCACTGAAATCTTCTGTTTCAGTCACTGCAAAAGCAGTTATTCAGTTGCGTTCTGCTGCAATGCATACCTCAGTACACATCATCTGAAATTATCTTAATGTATTTATTTTCACATTTGATGTCCATATTGAAACATATGTCCTAAAAGAGCTACTAAGTCTTGTCAAGTTGATATTGACATTCCTGTCCCCTAGTTTATAAATTACTATGGGCATAGTGTCTATCCTCATAATAAAATGAAGTAGTAGGTATTGCCTAAATTTTATAAATTATTATTTGCATGCCCCATTATTAGTTAAAAAAAGATATGGGGAAATAATTTGAAAAAACCACACCAACAGCATATTTCAGTAAGTAGCTATTTCCTGTTGAGACTGACTGTAAAACAGACTTAAGATAAAATGTATTGTTTGGATTATTACACTATGGTGTTTATGTACCTGCAGCAGCAAGAATATACATCACAATCTGTCTCTTAAACTTGACCTCTGCAGTTTCATTCCTCAGCAAACTTTAAGTGTTGCTTTCCAGCAATACCCACTTCTGTGTCTCTGCTCGACAGTGCCACAGGAAAATAACTTTCTTGGGTGGTGTAAGCCAGGGAACCTTGTTGGCTAGGCTTACGTAGGCCCTTGGGCCGATAGCCTAGTACCTACCTATGAACCTATGAACCTATAGCATGCCTCATATGACTATGAATCCACTTCTAATTTACAGACTGTATCTATGAATTATTCAGCTGTTTTCCTAGTGTTTTTTCAGTGAGGATAATCATGTATCTGTGCAGTCTTTCCTTATTTGCTATGCATCCCATAATGTAAGGTGTAACAAAATAACTACTGACAATAATCACTTTGATAGTGTTTATTCAAAATATCAGCATTTCCAATGTTGACCTTTTGCAATTGACATTCTTGCTGTCAGCACTGGGGTTTGACTATGCAATTCCATATATTTTTAAATGAAGGTGTCTGTCTCTGTTATTTTTGTGCATGTATGTCTTCTAGATTGTTTGTGAGCTGAAAATGATAAACCTTAGTAATTACTCAGTGTTATACCCAGTATGTGAGATTTGCAGAATTAAAAACATAATTTTTATTCATAAGCCCCCAAAAAATTATGTTTCATGGGCAAATCATGATGTAGTCAAGAGTATCATGCTATTTTGTGTACTGTTTTATGTGCAGATTCCCACATGGTGTTTCTCTTCTTCATTATTTAAATGTAAGTAAGTGTGTATTATAACCACTGTCCCTTCTGATATCTTTTAAGTTAATGCATCAACAAAACGCATAACATTCTCCAGACTTACTTCTTTATAAACAAATGATTATTTACTTAGTTCATACCTTTCTAAGTATCTGTCTACTCCTGCTTTGATAACAATTAAACTTTTGTAGCTTATGAGTGTGGAGACTGGAATATATTACATTTTCTTGAGACTTACTTATTCTGACCAGTTTATTCTGCATATGGAAATGCGTGTGACCTTCATGGGTAGAGTGCACTTGTGTTTCGGCTGCAGTGCATGATAGTATAAGGAAACCCCATCCACCATGACATTCTACATTGAACCAAATTACATTGTCAGAGTTACTTTCAAGTAAAGATGTTACAGCTTAGATTCAAAAAGTGTTTCCAAATAAGGAAGTAAATTACCTTCTTTGGGTTTTCTTTCTTAGGCCTCATAATCTCTGCTGTATGCTTAGTCTACTATATATAAAAATTACAGAGCATATAAATAACTGTCACTTTCTAAACAAAGATGAAACTTAATAAAGTTTAGGATTTGATAAATATGTAGGGAGAAAAGCAATGTTATAATGTTTATGTCTGAAATATAGCTAATATTTAATGACAGTGACCTGTAAAGCCTTTCTTATTTCACTGTAGTACTCCAAAGCTGAGTTCTATGTTCCAGATATCTTATGGAACCAATGCTTTATAATCTCTCTACAGTAAATAGTCATATCTACATGAAATAAATTGAAGTTGAATGACAGACAGGAAAGGTTGCATAAATAGGACTGGTCCATTGGCAACCACAATAGCTATGGCTACCACATACATGCATGTATTTGTAGCGGCCTTTAATAATGTTCAGATGATGTAGTATTCATAAATATGCCATAAACACTATAGCATATAATTGCAAGACAAAATAAAAAAAAAAGATTGCATTGGCAGCAAAAAGAATGGATTATGTGATGTAAATGTATGGTGTGCAGTGCCAGCTTAGTGAAGATGGCATTCACATCTGATGTTCAAATAAATCACTGAGGACGTAAATATGTAAGTTTGAGGGAGTAGATCATACATGACAGCATGATTAATTGACATGTGAGACTAGTTTAATGTTAACCTGAACATTATGAAATACTTGCAACATAACCAGAATAAGACAATCTGTCAGAGAAAGAGGCATGTATGGCCTTGACTTATGATTCATGAAGAAATGTGCCTTTTGGCAACATGAATAAAAAGAGAATATATTATTGTACTACTACAACTATCTTTAATAGCACATTATTGCATTAACTAAAGATATCTGTAATGCAATGGAATAAGAAGGAAAAGCAAAAAAGTAGTTTTGAAGGCCGAATTCAAAACTTATCAGTGGGTCCAGTGACAGTGCTTTCTCCAGAGGCAATGTTTAAAGACATATATACCAAGTAGGAATTATCACATTTTTATTAGTCTTTTGTTATGTTGGCATCTAACTAAACTTTTCTTTTTTGCATATGCACTTTCTTTAGTAAAGGTATCCGAAAGCATGCACACTATCACACTGCTGTTCGTGAACATTGTGCCCCATGCATTACAGCTGGTATGTCACAGAGGACTGCAACAAATGTATTAAGACCTTGTACGCAGTCTTTCTCCTCAAGTGTGCACACAACACACTGTCCATCTACCACATATGCAAAGTAACCCCCTCCCCATGAATGCACAGCATTGAAAAACATTACACCAACTGCATACTGACTAGTCTAGATAGGCATCTGACAAGAACAGAAGAGTATAGTTATAGATGATGTAGCGCTTATGACTGCGACGCCCCCATTCCTGCTGATATGATGCTAACAGAGCCGAGCAATACATCAGCACTGAATTAAAAAAATAAATAAATTCCTTTCTAAGGGGGTAAGAAAACTTTACTGGCAAGAGATTTCCTTGAAGTCCAGACAAACCTGCTACCACAGTCACATTTGTCCCTGCGTCCAGTTAAACATGCTGCTGCTGAGCTTATGACAGTAGAAACTTTCACAGTAATAAGTTGCCTTCTGCATTCATAGGCAATGCATTTCATATTGTCTTTCAATTAGCATAGGGTGTTCTATAAACAGTAGTGCATGCGCACACACAACCACACAAACACACCCACACAAACACAGACACACACATACACACACACACACACACACACACACACACACACACACACACACACACACACACACACACACACACACACACACACACACACACACACAGTGCGCCTGTAGAGGATGTCATTCTCTTTGTCTGACTCTTCTTTTATAGCACAGACTGCAAACCTCATGATAATTTTCTGAAAGTTTAGACATGCCCTTTCTTTCACAGTTTTCTAAGGTTCTAGCCCAATCTACTACGGCAGTAGCAATATAATAAAACATACACATTCTCTCAGCTCTGCATACTCCATTGTCGCAGAGGTATGATATTCTCTCAGAAGACGTGATTATCTATGTCAACTAGACTTGCTTTCAGGGTGTCAGGTCAGCTGCTGGCAATAACTATTACTGGACATTGGTCATGATTACTTACAAATCTTGGATCGGCTGTGCATGATCTGACAGCATATTTTCCATTTATTCAGTCTAAGCACCAGACAGAATCTGAATATTTTATGCAAATCATCAGTATCCCTCAAACACTGGTAGTGAGTGCATCAGTGCTTGTGATATTTTATCCCTAGATCAGTCTATACCACTTCTAGCCTGTAGTGCAAATGTTTGGAGATGTATGCTTGTGTGTCAAATTATATCTGCAATGTGTGGGCTCTTTTGGAGATACAAAACCTGCTACAAAGGAATTGTAACAAAGACAGAGAGGAGCTAATATGAATGCATCTGTACTGGCTCAATGACTAAAGTTTGCTACATTAGTGATTGTCATTCAGAAGTATAAACACAGATCCTGTGATTCAAGAGCATTGGACATACTTGGGTATAAGCATTGTGCATCCTATTTTAAGTACACATACGGTGACTGCTACAAACCGAAGGCATAAATTGCAGTAGTACTTGGGGTTGTATGGCCCCATCCCATTTTCTTGACTGTACAATGTTTACAGAAGGCTTTAGCTGACGTGTCATAGTTAAACCTATATTTTATTTCAGCATTTTGCCAAAATGTTTTAACATGTAGTATGTTCTCTGAAAGCAACGATACCAATAAAGTATGCAACCATGTCTTCATTCTCCTTCCAGTCAAAATCTGAGAAGGTAATCACCCAACTGGTTAAGTATTCCAAAATGTGGTTCATATGTGTAGCCTAGCATCTTGCAACATTATTGATTGAGTACTATTATCTTTTTTTAGATTTAAGTAACAGTCTGTAAAAATGAGAATCACTGTGGAAGGTGCAGAACAACTGGATGACTAATAGAACTTTTTCTTTTCATCTAGCCATGCTGATTACACTATGTTTGTGTTTCAGTGTACAATTCAGTGCAATGCATGAACTCTTTTGGCCTTTGTACAGATATAGTGATTGGTGGATAAGAAACAATGGATACCACTTCCAAATTGCAATACAAACAATTATCTGTGCATTATTTGATGCATGTTCTAGACAAGTTATCACCTATACATGTTTCCTTGCGGGGTTTTTACACAAAAGATATAAATCTCTGTAATGGCTACAACATGCATAGATTTGAACTGTGTGAGTCATGTTTTATTTACCAGAAGGCCTTTTCATCATCAAGCAAGAAGTTCTAGGCATCATATAAACAACTCCATTATCATTAAAAGATTGTGTTCCTTCAGGGCTGATTTATTCAAGTTATGTGGTTCAATGCAATAGTGATATTATAATGTGTGCCAACTGCCACTACACTGTTCGCTAATGGAGTTGGCTTAGTATTTATCTTAATTCCTATTCAGGTGTCAGTCTCAATTCTGAGAACTCTTCTTAGAGGATGAATAACAGGCTCAGCTTCTAGATTAATCTTGCATTATTGTATTACATTGAGCCGGAATATAGTTGAGCCCCATAAATAACTAGTTCAGCACATTCCCAAAATATTAAACAAAAACATCAGACGTAATGTTGTTTGCATTACACCTTTCACAATCATTACAAACTGAAATGTGTGGGTATTTTTAGCTTACTGTACTCTACTGAAAAAAAATGGGGAAATTATCCAGTTCGCAAATCAATCCATGTATATAAAGCTATGTTAAACCCAGAGCTGTTGGACATGCTACACCTAAAGAAATCCCAATCCCTCCGAGCAACATGCTCTAGGGACCTAAACCTTGTCACCACAATAAACAGGACATGCTGGAGGGATAGATTCCTGTCCCAGACACTTCCTATACTCTGGAACAAGCTACTCATTTATGTCAAGCAAAGTTCCTCATTTGCACTCTTCAAGAAAAATCTTGATGAGTGGATGGGAAATAGGAAGTACACCTCAGGGATCACTTCTATGGCTCTGGTCGACAGAGGCACAGGAAATTAACTTCCTTGCGTGGCATAAGCCAGAGAACCTTGCTGGCTAGGCTTACTTAGGCTTTTGGGCCGATAGCCTAGTACCTACCTTTGAACTTATGCATATATGTGAGACCTGACTCAGTCGAGTGATTGGGTAATAGCAGGGGATGAGTAGTAATTTGATCTTCTAACTCTTCCATCCTTACTGGTATATAAACCCTTTGTCTTGAAAAGGTTGTGCTTGTATTTATCAGGCTGTGGATTGTATTTCTTACTGAAACGAAGCAGAAATTCCTTAAGATTCCAAGAGCAGGATAAGTTATCTCTTACACTTATTTCACTGAACTGCACTACTGAAACGCTTATAATTATGCTATACAGTTGATCTACTACATTTTGCACTGTTATAAAGCTTTTTTATTGTTTCACTGCATTTATGTACTGTTTTATACTGTTTTAACTGTATTTTTCATTACTAGATACTGTTTCATTACTCTAATTGCATGATTATTGAATTACTTAACTGTAAACTGCTTTTTCATACTGAGAGTTGTATTTTCTGTTTGTGAGTGCTCTATCCGAGCTTTTCTGTGCATTTTTGATTTTTTGAGGTTTCTGTGTTCTACTGCTAGGAACTGTAATAGTGTGCATTACTATAATTGTCTGTTTACAGTTAAAAGCATTCTCTAGAGTCTGCTTGCTCCTTGATCTGTTTAAAACTTTCATTTAGTGGCTACAGCTAGGAACTTTAATTTTCTCCCGCCCACCGTCCCTAGTGCTTTGGTGTTCTTATACTTGTTGGCTTTGCAGTTGCCCGCCCATACTGTATATTTGATCTGTGACACTCCTCCCAGTCTAGTGTCATTAGTTCATTCAATCTAATAGAGAACATTTGTGAAGGCCAACCAACTCAGATTCTTAATGTTGAATTAACTTCTGTTCCAGCTTTCTCCATTTCCACTTTACTGGAAAAAAAATTTACTGAAAAAAAAAATTCTAAGCTTGCTTCCTCCCTTTTCTGTGGCAGGTGTTGTCCAGATATGGATTTGCTGTGTCCACGACTGTTTGTGAGCTCCTGAGACCCCCCCCCCCACTTAACTAGGGTTAAAGTATTCCTGGTGCCATAAAGTCTGCTCTTCAAATTTTCCCTTGCAACTAGCCAGCTTTTTAGTTTTAGCACTGAAATCTGTTTCTTTGAGCTCAGCACTTGTTCAGAACTCGTTGTAAGCACTAAATAAGCTACAAATTACTACAGCACTCAACTTTCCTTACTTGTCTAGAGGAAAACAGTTTTTAGTACTTAATAAATAAGCACCTATTCAGGCATATCTAAAGGTCAGCTCCCGGTGTTTTCTCCTGTCTACCTGATGAATGTGGGCATCTTGGAACAATGCAGCAATTGCCTCATGTACACAGACAACCCTCTCCACCTCCTACCACCCAACACTACGACCTGTGAGAGATGCACTTATATAGCCAAACTGGAAACAAAGCTCTCTTCACCGAAGACTGGACTAGACAGTCAAGAGGTGAAGGTAAACATTTGCACCACACCACACTCATCACATAGTCCCTCAAAACCTACACCACCAAAGCACACACACACAAGCACAAAACACACACCTACATTCATGGAGGCTCTCAGTAAAAATCTGCCCAAACAACCGAGACCTCCAAAGCAGAAATGCAAGCAACCTCCACCCCCCCAAAACAACCCAAATGATACATAGCCCACATACTCAGTGTGTCACTCAACTACAGCCCATAAGGCATAACATGCACAACACTCTAGTCATTGGTGACTCTATAGTCAGAAACATTGATGTTCCACTCACCAGGCTAAACAAGGAGAAAGTTACTGTCAGCTGCCTGTCGAGTGCCAGGATCTGCCACATAACGCACACATTCAGGTCACTCCACAACAAGTACAAATATGACTCTGTCATTGTCCATGTTGGTGTGAATGACCTGAGACGTACCTCCATGGACTACATGAAAAGAGACATGGAGCATGAGCTCTCCGATCTTGTAGCCCAGGCAGGTATGACCCTAGCCCTGAGTAGCATCCTGCCATCACCCAGAAGGATACCACAGTACAAGGACAAATGGTTGACTTCAACAATTGGCTAAGCTTCTGGTGTCATTCTAAGGGAATCCAGTATCTGTCTGCCTGGGATGACATGATCGACAGATCACGCTGCTTTGCCAGAGATGGCCTGCACATGTCACCCTTGGGATTCCGGATACTGGCAATGGCTCTTGCCACCCCTACAGTGCATTTTTAGGCAAGGTTCAAATGACAAATTCACCACCGGAACAGGTACAAGCAAGCAAAATCTGACGGTAATGCTACTCAATGCTAGAAGTCTAAACCTCAAAATGCACCACTCAAGGCACTCCTTAAAATGGAGAACAGCGACATCTGTGCAGTGACAGAGACCTGGTTCAAAGCTCCAGAGAGCACCCCTGCATTACCAGGCTATAATTCATACCACACCTTTCGGCCACCAAACCTGGACCGAAACATTAAAGGTGGAGGTGTGTCCATATTCATTAAAGATATCCACACCTCCAAGCTAGTTGCTCAGCATAATGCATCCGAGATTACCTACATTCAACTAACTCTGGGCAAAACCGCAATCCAGATTGTAGCTTGCTACAGACCCCCCACCATGCCCCAGTATTCTCACTCCTCTTTTCTTGATAAACTGGAAAATATTACGGTACAACCCAACCCCTAATAATGGGTGATTTTAACTACCCCACTATTAACTGGGAAAACTACTCGTGTACCAACTCTTTTGCTCAACATTTTCTAGAAATCATCAATTCCAATGCTTTGGATCAACTTATCCACACCCCCACCAGGGGCAGCAATATCCTAGACCTGGTCATCACCAACATGGGCAACCGGTGTTCCACACCAAAGGTCAGCTCCTCGTTGGTCAGATCTGACCACAAGCTAATCACCCTAGACATCCACATCCCACTCCAACCCCCCATTAGGAAATTAACCATAAAAATTTCTCCAGAGCCAACTTCACGCTTCTTAAGACAGAAGTGGCAAACTTCATGGCACCCATGCAGATGGACAATAGAGGTATGACTGCTGAATCCTACACAAATGCACTTTATAAGCACTTACACAAGTGCATGGATCATGCTATCCCTAACAGAACCAAGATGCTATCCTCCAAAAAAAGGAAGCCAGTCTGGTGGTCCTCTGCCATAAACAAACTCTACAACAGAAGAAAGAAACTGTTGCAAAAAAGAGTAAAATCCCATGATTGGAGGAACTCCGTGGTCAGCCTCAGTAAGAAGCTGAGATCCCTCATAAAATCCTCCAAAGCGAGTTATGAAAACAAAATTGCCACTGATTCTAAAGACAACCACAAAGCATTCTATAGCTATGTCAGGAATCTCAATGGCAACACTCAGATCTGCTCTGAGTTACAGCACAATGACACTAAATATACAGAACCAACTGATATTGCCAACATCCTGGCAGATAGGTTCAGTGCTAACTTTACTCCCCTCTCACCCCCTAAAGGGTAAATCTTTATACCGGAAGAATGCAAAGTTCCTGAAATCACGGCTGCACAGGTAAAAACCTCACTCTCCAAAGCCAAGAACACAGCATCCATGGGACCTGACAACATCCCAGGCTGCCTTCTACATGGACTACAGAATGAACTGGCACCCCACCTAAGTACCATGTTCAATCATAGCCTCTTCTCCGGCTTTGTGCCCATTGAAAGGTGCACCGTGATGGTTATCCCACTCCACAAAGGGTGGGCCACAGTAGACCCCGGGAACTACCGCCCCATTAGCCTGACGAGCCTGGTCTGCAAGGCAATGGAATGTATCATCATGGAACTCATAAACAAAGACATTGGAGATCTCCAAACTCTGGATCTCACACAGTTCGGGTTTGTAAAAGGCAGATCAAGTGTCCTAAACCTGATAGACTTCTTCGAAGCAGTCACCAAAGCCATAGATGAGGGTAAGGTGGTTCACACAGCCTATCTAGATCTCCCCAAGGCGTTCAACACCATCTCCCACTCTGGAATTATAGATAAACTCACTAAACTAGGTATAAATCCCTATGTCACAAGATGGGTTGCCAACTGGCTTATTGATAGAACCCACACTGTGGAAGTAGCAGACTCCAAATCAGACTTCAGACCAGTGACAAGTGGAGTACCACAGGGTTTAGTCCTGGGTCCTCTCCTGTTTGGTATCTACTTCTCTGAAGTACAGGCTAACACAGAAGGTCTTTGGCTAACTAAATTTGCAGATGACTGCAAACTAGGAGCCATGATCGAAACTCCTAATGATGTGGACATCCTACAAAAGGGCCTCACTGAGACAGATGCCTGATGTCAAAGCCATGGTCTCAAGTTCAATGCCAAAAAGTGCATTGTCATCCCCTTCGGTAAAAACTCTGTACCCATGAACTACCACATAGGCAGTAGTCTACTTAACACCAAAAGTGTGATAAGAGACCTTGGGACACAGGTGGACAGAAGTCTCTCCTTTGATAGTCACATCGCCACAGTGGTCAGGAAATCTTTCTATATGGCACACCTCATCACAAAAGGTTTTTCATCCAGAAAAAAAGAGGTCATTGTTCCCCTCTACTCATCACTCATTAGACCCATTATGGAGTAGAACGCCCCTTTTGGTATGTACCTCACAAGACATCTACAATAACTGGAAAGGTCGCAAAAATACCTCACGAAGAGGATTACTGGCCTCAAACTGATGCCTTATGCAGATCGACTCAAAAAACTCCAGCTTTACTCTGTCGCATATTCCCTACTCAGAGGCGATCTCTGCCTAACATACAAAGCTATGTCAAACCCAGAGCTGTTGGACATGCTCCACTTAAAAAAATCCCAATCCCTCCGAGCTACAAGCTCTAGGGACCTAAACCTTGTCACCATAATAAACAGAACATGCTGGAGGGATAGATTTCTGTCCCAGAGACTTCCCATACTCTGGAACAGACTACTTATCTATGTCAAACAGAGCTCCTCATTAGCACTCTTCAAGAAAAATCTTGATGATTGGATGGGTAGTAGGAAATTCACCCCAAGGATCCCTTCTGTGGTTCTGCTTGACAGGGGCACAGGAAAATAATTTTCTTTGGTGGCAAAAGCCAGGGCACCTTTTTGGCTTAGCTTGTATAGGCCCTAAGGCCAATAGCCTAGTACCTACCTATAAACCTATGGACTGTCTCATAAACATAGGAGAGGTTGTCACTGTGACTCAGTAAGTCACTGGAATGGCATCCTCATGGCCTTCTCCATGTATAGGTTCATGAAACTTCAACGTGCTGCCACAGACAGTTCACTGGACATACAACTAGAAATTATCTGACTGCAGTTGTCCTCTGTAGGTGTTCTAAATTTAAACTAGGTGTCTTTAACATGTGCTTAGAGTAAATACAAAAACACATGTATAGGACCCTTTCAGTTTTTGAATTAATAATACCTTATCACTTTTGTTAGATCTCTTGAGGATCAATCAGAGACTCAAAATTTTTTTGTTTGTAAAAACAGGACTATCCCTATTTAAGACACATTGACTTCACATAATACATTTCAGTCCAAATTAATAAACGGAGAATATAATGTACTTCTTCACCACAAAAAATATGTCCAGTTACCAGTGATGCAAAAATTTATTTTAAAAACTATTTACAGCAACTTTTGTCAGCATGAAATACAGATAAATTCTCTAGCGCCTCGGCAAACTTGCCTTTAACAGAGTAAGAAATTTCTAGTTCATACATACTCACTTTTATACACAGATACAACACACCCACACAATCAATCAAACAATCAATTTATACATAAAGGGACAATATCCACAATTTCTACATTATGCATAAAATATTAACTAAAACAACTACAAAATTTTAATTACAATAAACTTTTCCATGAACAATCATAATTTAACCCAATAGGGTTTAATGTTTTATATTTTAGAATCAAACATGTTTCTTTTTTATGTATAAATTGATTGTCATTCTGATGAAGTGTTGTATCTGTGTATAAAAGTGAGTATGTATGAACTAGAAATTTACCTGTTAAATCATTGGTTGTGAATTTATCTGTATTTCATCCTGACAAAAGTTGCTCTAAATAGTTTTAAGAAAATAAATTGCATCACTGGTAACTGGACATATTTTTTGTGGTGAAGAAGAACATCTTTTGTGCATCCTTTTAGTGGTTTTATAAGAGAATATAATGTACATAGCACTGATTTGTTTTTGCTTCTGAGGATCAATTGTCTGTGACAAATAAAGGCTTGTTGCTTTGGAACACTACCTGGGTTTCATGGTTTTTGGAAATTATTGTGACTGAGCTCATCAACAAAGTTTTAGGACTACTAGTTTATCTGTTTTTTATTTTGATGTAATGAATTCTTCAACCACCATGAGATGCCTCTGAGTTGGTGGTCAACCCCTGTCTCTATCAATTTCCTGTGCCTTAATATTAGTATGCAGTAACATATCAGTGATCCTTTGATGCATATAGTATGACTCCCACTGCACTGATATCCTGCACCAGTCTGTGCCATATTTGATAATGGAAGGCCTTGTCTGCTTTAATTTTCTGAAGGATGCTTTCCATTTCTGACTTTCCTCCGGTCCTATGGCAAGATGTGTCCACCTAATGACTATGCATGTGCATCAGTGTGTACATATCTTGCTGTCCATGCCACCTGACATTTATCTCAGTACTGTCTTCTGTCCCATTTAATGGCCATAAATCTGTGTGCTACTATGTTGTCACCATTCCAACACTGTGTTATTGTGTTGCAGCAGTGGGCATGTAAGCAATGCCTGCTGACAACTGAAGTTGTGCTGACAGAATAGTCTTTGCCAAGAGTATAGAAGTTTTCCTATTCTGTGTAGCATGTTATATAGTTTACAGGTATATGATTGGCTGTTGAAAACCTAACCTATCAGGAAGTAGCCTGGTCCAAATTTATTCCTTGTTCCATGTGAGGTTGAATTTCCTTAGCAGGACAGGTTTTTCCTGCTCTAGTCCCCACTCCCTGTCAGGCTGGCCCTCACCTCCTACAGGACTGCAACCTTTCTGGCCCCATTCCCTTTTCCCTTTCAAACTAAGTTGTCCCAGTAAGACTGCAACATGTCCTGCCTGATTCTCTGTTCCTTGTCAGGTTCAGCCTTCCTGCAACAGTATGCCAGTCATCAGTGATGCCCTGTGTTGTATGTTATTGTCTCTGTGCTGCCATGGTCACTATAGTCCTGAGGTTCATTACCAGTAGTCCTGTCTGTGGTCATTTTCACTACATGACAGTATAGTATCTATTATCCACCATTTTCTGCATCCTGAGTTACTCACCATGATGGCATCTCCTATAATATGGTGACTACAATTATTGTCATGTTGTTCACAGCACAGCAGTTATGTTAATAACATGGTTTAGTGCAGCTGTCTCTGATCACAAGTATAACATAATCGGTTGTCAGTCATATTCAAGGCTGTAGTGCTTATGTCAGCCCATTCCTGGGCTGGAAGATCATATACAGTGCATGCAAATGTATGAACATGGGGAGCCTATACTGCTGCTTGGCTATGCTGGTGTTCCTTTGTGTCACTCTACAATGATGTCCAATGATACATATCATGTGGTGTCCAATAGATATGGCCAAGAACATTGAGCTACCATTTTCTTCCCCTTACTTACTTATAGAGTGGATATGATCTCTTCAGGCATTGAATTCAGCAGGGATCCCACCTCCTGCAGCCATAAAGCCCCCATCTTTACACACCTACAACACACAGACCTATAAAACACCTGTTGGGGGGGTATGAGGGGTCCCTCTATAAAACTGATTCCTGGCAGCAGCTGGCCAGGGCATTAAGTGATATCACTGGCATCACCTGCTCAGGCAAACACTGCAGGCAAAACTACAGTGATCTGCAAAGACACCGTCTGTGCCAGCACTACCAGTGAGCTACAGATGTTAGGGAGGGGGACCAACTTTATTATTGTATGCATTCTGTACTTGCTTTGGTACTGTCCATTCAATCCATCATCTACAGCTGCAAATGTCTTCTGTTGTCAGGGATATGCTGTACTTATCACTGTTTGTTTTACATTTTATAGTTAACAAGAAAATCGAAACAAACAGGACAGTCTGTCTAAAGAGTGTCCATATTCACCAAGGATATTCACACCTCCAGACTAGTTGCCCAACACAATGCAACTAACACTAGGTAAGACTGCAATCCAAATTGTAGCTTGCTACAGATCCCCATCCATGCCCCAAGATTCTCACTACACCTTTCTAAACATACTGGAAAATATTAAGATACAACAAAACACCCTAATACTGGGTGATTTCAACTACCCTGCCTTTAATTGGGAAAACTACTCAGGTACCAACTCCTTTTCCCAACGGTTCTTGGAATTCATAAATTCCAATGCCCTGGATCAACTAATCCATTGTCCCACCAGGGGCTCCAATATCCTAGACCTGGTCATTACCAACATGGGAAATAGATGTTCCACACTAGTGGTCACCCCCTCATTGGTCAGGTCTGACCATAAGCAAATCACCCTTGACATCCACATCCCACCCCCACCCCCCAGTAAGGAAACCTCCTTAAAAAACTTCTGCAAAGCCAACTTCAAGCTACTGAAGTCAGAAGTGACAAACTTCACAATACCCAAGCAGACGGGATCTGGAAGTTCGACTGCAGAATCCTACACTAAGGCACTGTACACGCACATCCACTCGTGCATGAATCATGCCATCCCAAATAGAACCAAGATGCTCTTCTCCAAAAAAAGGAAGCCAATCTGGTGGTCCCTTGCTATAAACAAACTATACAACAGAAGGAAGAAACTGTTGCAAAAAAAGGAAAATCCCAGGATGCAAAAAACTCCCTCACCAGCCTCAGTAAGAAGCTGAGATCCCTCATAAAATCCTCAAAAGCTAGTTATGAAAATAAAATTGCCAAAGATTCTGAAGACAACCACAAGGCATTCTATAGTTATGTCAAGAATCTAAATGGAAATGCTCAGATCTGCTCTGAGTTACAACAGAATGGCATTAAATATACTGATCTCAAGGATATTGCCAATATCCTGGCAGATCGATTTAGTGCCAACTTCACCCCACTCTCACCCCCTAAAGGGCCCATCTCAATACCAAAAGATTGCCAAATTCTGATAATCACAGCCACACAGGTAAAAACTGCACTCTCCAAAGCTAAGAATACAGCATCCATGGGACCAGATGACATCCCAGGCTGTGTACTACATGAACTGCAAAATGAACTGGCACCTCATCTAAGTGTGATGTTTAATCATAGCCTCACCTCAGGCTTCGTGCCTACTGAGTGGCGCACAGCTACAGTTATCCCACTCCACAAGGGAGGATCCACCTTGGATCCCGGGAACTACCGTCCCATCAGTCTGATAAGCCTGATTTGCAAGGGCATGGAACGCATTATCATGGAACTTATGAACAAACACATTGGCAACCTTCAAACAGTAGACCCCACCCAGTTTGGGTTTGTGAAGGGCCGATCTTGTCTCCTGAATCTGACTTGACTTCTTCAAATCAGTCTCCAGAGATGGACGAGGGTAAGACAGTCCACACAGCCTATCTGAACCTCGCCAAGGCCTTTGACACCATCCCCCACTCTGGAATCATAGATAAACTTACTAAGCTGGGCATAAATCTCTAGGTCACTCGATGGGTTGCTAACTGGCTTACTGACAGAACCAAGACAGTAAAAGTAGCCAACTCCAAATCCAGCTCCAGACAAGTAACAAATGGAGTACCTCAGGGTTCAGTCCTGGGACCACTCTTGTTTGGCATCTACTTCTCTGAAGTACAGGCCAACACTAAGGGACTCTGGCTAACAAAGTTTACAGATGACTGCAAACTGGGAGCCATTATTGAATCCCCAAATGATGTAGATATTCTACAAAAGGGGCTTACAGAAAGAGATGCCTGGTGCCAGAGCCATGGGCTCAAGCTAAATGACAAGAAATGTATAGTTATCCCCTTTGGAAAAAAACATGTACCCATGAATTACCACATAGGTGGCAGGACACTAAACATCGAAAGTGTGATGAGAGACTTAGGGACACAGGTGGACAGTGATCTCACTTTTGATAACCACTTTGCCACAACAGTCAGGAAATCCTTCTATGTGGCACACCTCATCACTAAGGGCTTTTCATCCAGAAAAAAGGAGGTCATTGTCCCACTGGACTCATCCCTCATTAGACCTATTATAGAGTATAATGGCCTGTTTGGTATGTACCTCACAAGACATCTGCAACAGCTTGAAAGGCCACAGAAATACCTCACTAAAAGAATCACAGGCCTAAAGCAGATGCCATATACTGACTGCCTAAAAAAACTCCAGCTATACTCTGTGGCACATCGTCTACTCAGAGGCGATCTATGCTTAACATACAAGGCCATGTCAAACCCTGAGCTGTTGGACATGCTCCACTTAAAGAAATCCCAATCCCTCAGAGCCACACGCTCCAGGGATCTAAACCTTGTCATCACAATGAACAAAACATGCTGGAGGGATAGATTCCTGACCCAGAGACTCCCCATACTCTGGAATAGACTGCCCATACATATCAAGCAGAGCGCCTCTTTGGCCCTCTTCAAAAGGAACCTTGATGATTGGATGGGAGATAGGAAATTCACCCCGGGGATCATGTCAGCCACCCTGCTAGACAGGGGCCTGGAGAAGTAAATATTGTGGGAAGAAATATCCAGGGAATTGTTATGGCTAGGTTTGCATAGGCCCTAGGGCCGATAACCTATTACCAACCTATGAACCTAAGAGGCATGAATGGTTGTCTAGGCGATGGAGTAAGTGTAGTTTATTGATGTGTGTACTATACGATTTTAATAAATGTAAAACACATGTAATAATCGATTGTATGTGGGCCTCTGTTTTTTTTCTCTCTTTCTATAATGCCAGGCATAGTGCAGGCTGTGCTGAGATGATGGTTACTGCATTCTACAGAAGCTACCATACATGTGTTGGATTCCCAGCAGTCCTTGTATGCCTCAATGCAGGGTGACAAAGGTCACCTTATTGAAAATAATCTAGAGGGTGTGTTGGTGGCCTCTCTGACCACCTCTAAGGAGGAAGGGTTGAAAGCTCCTTGTTTGATAATAGCTTGCATTTGTCTTTCTGAATTACCCAGCAGGAAGTGCAGCAGCTGATAATGAAAGAGATGGACTGTTACCCAGTTGCCCACAATAGTAATGTGGAATGTTTCCACATGTACCTGACTGAGGTGAATAGCCAACAAGCCCCACCCATTAAGCCATCAGAAGTGGCACTGCTACCTGTGATGTCAGTCACGGAGGTAACGGACATCTGGGTGGGGCCCTTTCTTCTGCTCAAGTAGATCCTCCTTATACCTGTCTAGCCCAGATCATTGCATTCACCTTCCTAAGGCATCATTTTCTTTCCGTTGTTTGCAGCCCATTCTTCCTCATCACCAGTTGTCCCTCTGTTACTCCGAGTCACTCCAGTGTTGACCCCCTTCATGTGTCATTGCCCCACTTGTCAGTCTTTCCCCAATATTATATGTCTGTCTGCCCATGCTTCTTTCCCTATATACTTACTACTACCCACAGTTACTCCTTACAACCTTCCTCATTCCCTTCATCTATATGATGAAATAGACACTTTGTTGCAGTGTTCTTAAATGGGATGCCATCAGTGCCTGTGTTAAAGCTATGAAGCACTTTGCTGAACCATTACTCTGTGTCATATAAACTACTCAGAGGCAACCTGTGCCTTGCATATAGAGCATTCTCTGACTCAGCTTTAATGAAAATGCTGCACATTTGCAAGTCAAATGGCACACAGGTCACTCATTTAAAGGACCTTAACTTGGTATGTGACATCAACAGAACTTGCTGGAGAGACAGATTTGTCTCACAGAGGTTGCCCCACCTTTGAAACAAGCATCCTTTTCATGTTTAACAAAGTCCCTTGTTGGCCCTCTTTAAGCACAATTTGGACAATTGGATGGGTAACCAGAAATTCACCCCAGGGGTTCTACCTGTGTTCATCTTGGACAGGAGCAACATGTACTGATCTTAGTGTCTGCTTGAACCAGACACATCTGGGAAGACAGGTTGAACTTGGCTAGGCTTGTAAAGGCCCTGGAGCCATTAGCTTAGTAACTTCCTATGATCCTATGACCTATGACTGCACACAGAATAGGTTGTGTCTCCTCCTTGTCACCTTTCCCTGGGTCTTGTGATTGCCCATAACGTGCTCATTCATGAAATATTGCTACTGTTATTGTTGCAGCTCTATGGTTTAGTTATGCAGTTACTTCCCTGGCATGAAGGTGCTGTAACGACACTCATGCACACCTAAGGATGTATGTCATGCTAAATTCTGTACACCATTTAATATGCCATGAAGACCAGAGCTAGATAAAGCACAAGGTGACTTAAGCAGCAGCCTAAGGCAGGATGCAGGTTGGGGAGGCCCTGCCTGGCTTAAAAAAAAAACAAAAAACTCCATTAGCAAAATAACATACATACAACAGATTTCTCATTCCACTGTAGAATCAGCATGGAAGACATTTGTACATCCACACATGAGCAGATCAGGAAGACATCAGCATATGCATTTGAGCAAGAGACTTGTGTGTGTATTTTGGCTGTGCAACACCGCAGAACTTTTCTTTTTGCAGTAGGGAAAAAGAGTGCTTGCAGCTGTGGCCAGTTTGTTTTCACTGGACTCAGGAGAGAATGAGAATTGTCAGTCTGTAGGAGGTGAGACTGCAGTATGTTTTGTATGTGTGTGTGTGTGTGTGTGTGTGTGTGTGTGTGTGTGTGTGTGTGTGTGTGTGTGTGAATAAAACTGGAATATTGTGGCTATTGTGTGTGTTAGTGCAGGATACATTTGAAAAATTAGACTTTAGTCATTATTATTATTTTTTGACAGAAGTATCTGAAAAAGATGCAGTCAACAATGTAACTATAATTGCTGGGTTGGGGATGCCTGTGGAGAAAATGAATGACCCTCTTGAGCTGATAAAGTTAAAAGTCATTAATCTGCCTTTACAGGACTAGTGTACATTTGTGTAAAGTAAATTGGCATACTTACAGAGGCCATTTTGATCACAATCAGACGTGGTGTATACACAGTTGATAAAGTGGCCATAATTGTTGGGTACAGATATTGGTAGATTATAATGAAAGCAGTTTGACTGGCCTTTTGTAGTTGAAATGTTCTGAAATGGATTCATTTGTCATTATTGGTTCATACATTTTGTTTATCTGATTACTAAAAGATATGTTCAAAACTATAAATTTAAAACACACTCTAACAGACGAAGTTGCATTAAATAAGAAATATAATTTAAAACAATCAGGAAAATGAATCAAAGAATGCAGGCACTTACGCCTGGTCCTAAAAATGTGTGCAGGGAGCCCATGGTTTGAAAACAGCCCAGGGACCAAGGTACACTTAAAACACCATTGGCTGGATGCACTTTCAATGAATGTGAATTTCAAGGGAAGAGAAGTTTAGTGTTGCTTATCCTAGTCTGTTTTAGCAAAAGGCTATCAGTGTTTCTGCTATAAAATTTGAAATAAAAGTTTTAAATTAAAGCCAAGTCTCTGTAATCATTGTAAAATTAGAGAAGAAAATATTATGCACACTGACAGGGTTGAATAATGTTTATAGTAATTGGGGAGAAGTAGCCAACTAATTGGACACTATATTGGCTGTGGTCCACTATCCTGCCTAGGGTTCCAATTGACCATGAACTGGCTATGATGAGGGCATTATGTTTCATTCTGAGTACCCCATTATCTTGTCAGTTTCATGAAGAAAATATTCTGAGTATTATGCTCAATTTAAGCTGAAGAACTTTATTATTAATATTATTATTTTTTTTATTTGTCTGCATTAAATGGGAAAATCAGTCTTGGCACCATGTATGATTTTTGGTTAAATTGAATTTAATGGCACTTGCACTTCTTTGATTTGGGAAAGATATGATAGTTGTCTTCAAAATAATCAAATTTTGGTGAAGACATGGAGGCCGTATTGAAGATTATTCCATGCATGATCCCATCAAAAGTTGTTACTTATTTTCCTGTTATGGACCCAATAAACATTTTGTAAGACTATTGATACTATTGTATCTATTTTGGAAGTAAAAGTTAGTTAAAAATGTATGGACATATGTTATAGATAAATTAATGCATTACAATATTCTTTCTGGCGACATTGCCTGACACCAAAGTACTAAGGGATTAGATACTGCACAGAGTTTTTTTCTTATTTGTTTTTGTAAAAATATTATATTACCAATAATTAGAAATTAGAACTTTAAGGTTGACAAGTAAGACTGAAAACATTTTTATTAACTAAATCCCATTTTTTATCTCAATTTGTTATTTGTGCATTCTTTTTTTCATTAAAAAATGGAACTCAGAGCTGTATTGAACTCTTATAACGGTATTAATTTATAATAGGACCTGTAAAATAACTAGGAATCTGAAATGTACTTTTACAATTGTAACTGTAAAAAACAAAGTATCTGATATGTTTCTGTTTTGGAATTGTACAGTATTATATATGTTGAGGAGCTTTTCTCCTCGGGCCTCCGCTGAAAACAGGCTTTTATTTTCTGCCCAGTCGGACATTCCTGGTAAACAAATGGAAATAAACAAAATAAATAAACTGGAAAGCATTTAGCATATCATTTTGAATTGTACATCATAAAATTATGAATTCACTTTATGAGATTAGTCAAAATACACTGTTGATCCTTTATGTCAACTTTCTAGGAATAGTTTTATCTCTTTTCTATTTTGAATTTTGGATTTTGTGCTGGTAACATTTTTTATGATGTTTCAAACTTATTTTTTTATAATTGAAAACTTAACCATCTAAAAGCAAAGGCAAAAAAAAAAAAAAAAAAGATCACAGAGAAGTATATGTTTAAAATAATGTTTGTCAAGGAAACTAGACAATCCCCGGGATTCAACAAAGTTCCATGCAAGAATAAACTATTTTTGCACGGAATAGATCATGTCAGTGCAGCACAGCAGTGTGCCTTGCATATTCATGAAGGCACGCTGCTGTACTCTCTACATGGTCACGGTCCGTGTATGAGCGCAGGGGGTGTGTCCGAGCAGTGCACGGACACTTAACACTCCTCCTACACTCAGAAAGTGCCGTACAGCACTGTCTAAGCTGTACTGCCATAATATTAGAGCTTAGCTCTAATATTATGCCAGTATCTCAGTGGCCGCGGACACTGAAATGCAATAGGAGATAATTTCAGTGTCCGCGGACACTGAAATAAAAACAGCAAGAGGAATCCTATACAGGGGGTGTGTCACAGCTTCTGTGATACACACCCTGTATTGCTAAAGTGCGGTACGGCACTTCTGCATGTTGCAGAAGCAGGAAATGTGTGCAAATGCACACATACATAACCCTCACCCATGCAGATCTCCGCAGAATGTCCCAGATGTATGTCTCATATTTTGGTTCATTCTACATAAAATATGGGCATCATGAAAACTAGTGGAAAATCAATAAAGACTGCTTGGCAGATATTGAGAGACATTTGAGTGTCAGACATTATACCCTTCAAAATGCAAAGCCTGTTATTCTATCAACTTTCTAAGTTGGCAAGAGCAATATCTAACATCTGTTCTTATTTGTCCCCCCATCATGTCACGCTTTGTCCAGATGTCCTGCCCTAAGAGGCAGAAAGCAATGTGCATACCCTAAAGGAAAATAAAAATAGAACATCATTTCACATTTTTTTTCTGTTCCCAATAAAGTTTAAGTGTAGCCGAGCAGGTGTGCGCACTGCACAGCTATGCATAGCAGAATGTAAACATCTAAAGGAGCTAAATAGAAATATACAGCCAAAATAGTCAAAGCAGAATAGCTTAGTGGTTACAGCTTTTGATTAACATGCAGGCATTCACAGTTTTAGCCTGAATGCAGTCCATTCATTTTCATATGTGAAACAAGACTAAAATATATTTTTTATAAATAGGTAGTGAATGATATATATTTGTTTACCAGGGTAGTGTAGCAGGTCCAAATGTGAGATGTCAGTGTTCTACAAATGTGAAACCTACATATAAACATATGTGTCCCATGCAGTACAGCCACAAAAGAATGTAATGCAATGAAAGCATATAGGGGGATGTCATGGAAGGGAAACATACATATCATAAGATAACATTAAGAAGGAAATGACCTCACAATCCTGATAGTCCATAAAATGAAAGCTGAATATCGCTTAATTGTGTTCAGCTATGCTTACCCAGTGTAAACGGTGCTTAAACTGTTATGTTTACCAATAATTAGCATAGCTAAGCAGATTTGCACACTGGTAAACAGTGCTTAGTATCCACCTCTGCAAGCAATGCTTATCTCAGTTAAGTGGGTTTGCCCGTTACTAAGCTCAGCTCAGAATATTCAAAACAGACCAATCACAGCAAAGGGCAGGAATCCAGCCGTACTTAAACCCCACAGGCGGGAATACAACCATAACCAGTTGTAGCTGATCACTGCAGTCACTATGACTGGTGTTGGAGAAGGTGTGCACTTTCAGGCGCAGCACTGAGCCATTCAGGTGTCCAGGGTCATGGTTGGACTCCTTGTAAAAAAAACATGAAGGGTGACTGCTGCAGGACTAGTACCAGGGTTCCCAATACAAAGTGGAGGCCTGGGACCATCTTGCTCGTGACCTCACCCATGCAACTGGCATCCCTCAAACTGATAAGCAAGTCCGGCATCACTATGCTGACTTGAAGTGAAGGAAGAGGGACCTCTTGGAGCAGTGAGTCCAAGAAGCTTGGGTGTGGAATGTCCCAACAGTGTGTAAGTACCACTATCAATCCTCATGTATCAAAGTCCAGCGGAAGTATGACATGGAAAGGTATGCATAAATGTTTGTCTATCTCCTGTACACCTGCAGAAGAGATGGCTGCGAACTTGGAAGCCCATGCCAGCAGGCTGCTAAGGCTTTGTCACAAGGTTGGTGAATAGTAATCTAGCTAGCAGTAGTCAGGGCAAATAAATAGAATGTTGTAGAATGTCACCTGCCAGTAGTTAGTAATGTGTACTGTTTATACTGAATAAACAAGACATTAGCAGAGTAATACTGATGTACAGTATATATATATATCAGTAAAAGTGTAGCAGTATCTGTCTATAAAACTCTAAACACCAGACTGTTGTGTGTACTTTGGTATATGGTAGTTAGAATGTATATGTAATGTTGACGTTAGCAGATCAGCTATAAGAAATCTTCCATGCACCAGGATCTGGTCCCTAAATAGTAATGCTGTGTTAACCATTGTTTTCCATACTGTAATATGTCAAGGTCTGACTACAGATTATAACAAGCATCTGATATGCATGAATATCAGAATTACAAGGGATATTGTCCAAACAACACATTATTATTCTGAAAACAGTCAGGAAAGAAACAGCAGTTCCTCAGTAGTTCATTGTGATGAAACACAACCTTGTGTTCTATTTTTGCACAAACCGGCACAGTTCAAATCCAGTGCTATTAGACTGTATGCATAATCTCATCCAAGAATATGTGAATATGTGTAGAAACAGTCAGGTATTGTTAGAAATTTCCTCCACAGGTCTGTCAGGTAAGAAAAGGTATAAATGAGCTTTAAGAAGCCTGTAATTATACACTGTGTACAACACCCACTGTCCAACACCAAGGCTGCAAATGACAGCAAGAGAAGTATGTACACCAAGTAGTCCCCTCCAAGAAATGTCCCTCAAGGTAGACACTGTCACAGATAGTGGTCAATGCAGCCAACACCCAGGGTGACTGATAGAAATCAAGGTGGATTATGACCACTAGCACACACACAGTTATGACTGCATGGGTCCACTTCAGAATTTCAAAACCTACTGTTGGGACATGTGTCCTATTGTTCTACAAATACTTAAACACTTTAATATTAATGTTCCCTGTTCAAATACTATCACTGGTGGCCTGTTGCTATCAATGTAACCTGCATGCTGTTATAATGCCCATTGTGGTTTTATATATGCATGTGTTCTGTTTGCTATGCAACTGTTCCAACTCTGTTGTTTTGGGTTAATGGGAATACCTGTGCATGCTGTTGTAACTAATGCTGGAATGTGTTTTTCATGACTAACCAACATATGTTATAAAACTGCAACACCATAGCATGTCTGGGAAGGCCGATCCCCGCAGATCCACCTGTCCTGCCACAACTGGCCATGGAACCAGGCCCCAACACATCTGGGACCCAAACCGGGACCTTCTTGTCCGCTGGTCCTCCACCACCTTCAGGTGGAACTACCTGAGGAGATGGGGCCCACCCCTCTGGGAGCGGGTGCCTACAGGACACTGTCACCCATACACAGGTCTGGGGATTGGTGTGCAGTGTTCTCAAAAAGGAGTTTGGAAATCAGCTATGCCAGCTTGAGGGCCATGTGGCACATCTTGAGGGTCAGCCTGCCCCTCGTTCTCAGCCCCTAGTACAGCAACCTTCAGGGCCGTGAAGGTGCAGTAGTAACTGCTCATGGGTGGGGACCTCAGTCCCAGTGTGGCTTTATGGGGCCTCGTGGGCATCTGGTTCACAACCACCCTGTCTGTCCAAGGTGTTTACCTCACATATGTGTTATATACCACCCCTATATGTTGTCTTGTCTGTCTTCCTACCCAACTTACCTCTCCAAATATACCTACTATCCTTTCCCAACATCCCACTCTCATCTTATTAAAAAAAAAAAAAAAAAGGGCAATCTGTCCCCCCAAAAATTTCTCCCCATACATAGCTGTTCATTTCCCACATGTGTCCACTGGACACATGTAATCTGGTCTACTTGACTTAACAACATATTACTGCTGCCCTCACCCCTTTCTCAGGGGTTGAGTGTCTAAATTCATCTCCAAAATATGTACAAATACACAGCTGTTGCTGTATCAGAAATGGACATATATGGACCTTCCCTACACCCGTCCTGCACATCCCTAGCTATCTGTCATATTGTTTTTCCCTCTCTGTGCCCCTTTTTCACCATTTTTCTATCACCCAATTTTTTTCTTTTATTTTAAAGAAATTAACATGGAAGTAACTGTTTTAAGCAGTGGTAAGTGGCAGTAAGTGGGTTTGCGCGATGCTAAGCTATGCCTACACAGATTAAGCAATTTCACATTTCACCATGTATTGGCTTCGCTTACCATGATGCAAACCCATGCAAACATGCTTACAACTGCTTAAAACTGCCTTAATCACCCTGTCTCCATCAGCTACTGTTTTGCCCAGAAACAAAATAAGAAGCACTGCTAAGTCTTGAACCCAGGACCCTGTATACCATAGTCAGAGCAATTTACCACTACACCATCTGAGATGCAACAATGAGTACAGTTTTTGCAAATATATCATTCAGTTCAGGTATAGAATAGTTAGGAACAAACTGTGGAATCAGTCATGTTTAATATATATATATATATATATATATATATATATATATATATATATATATATATATATATATATATATAGATGTGTATGGTGATAAATATGAAAAAGTATATACATCAACTATATTGAGAAATACATATGACACAAATACATAAAGAATATATACAAATTTATTTTCATAGAACCATATATGTAGATATATAAAAAATAATTATATGCATATATATAGAGAGAGAGAGATGGATATATATATATATATATATATATATATATATATATATATATATATATATATATATATATATATATATATATATATATATATATATATATATATATATAGAGAGAGAGAGAGATATATATATATATATATATATATATATATATATATATATATATATATATATATAGATGGATGGATAAATATACATATGCTCATAACATGTAGTGCAGTCATACCTCACCACAATACCTCTCCACCTCATACTGCAAGAATGCTGGACAAAGGCTGTCAAAATGGGGGGACAATGGGCCAAGACTAGGGACATAATGTAAGTACTGCAGTTATAAATGTAGAATGTTGCTACAGTAGTAGGGTTTGTGTCAGCATACATGTGCAGAAGGATGTGAGTTCTGAAATTTAAATGTATGTCATCATTTACTGACAGAAATCCTGATATCATCACAGTGATTTAACAGAGAAATGAAAATAATATGATTCTGTGGAACAGACCAGAAATATGAGCAATAAACCTGGACAGTCTGAAACAATCTGACCAGTCGAGAGGTATGCTCTGAACCCCTTAGTGCAACAAATCTGGACCAAGCCTGACAAAGAGGAGGAGGTTAAAGCCATGAAAATGGGGACATAGCTCAAATACTAAAGTAGATAAGCTGATACAATTGCAGTAACACCCTCCTTCTGTTCTAACATATATTGATTGGAATAGCACAAGTCCAAAACCCAATAACTTCCCACTAGTTACTGACTTAAATCTTCACATCATCCCACTGATGAGTCAGAAATACACAACACTTATGGGGGCGAGGAAACAGTACATCAGACAAATATCTGGAATAACATCACATTTGGGAAACTACACTGAACTGCTAAGCATGTCACCAAACAACATCCACACTACAGTCAGACTGACATAACATTAACCACATCTGCTATAGAGAACTACACATGCATTTGTAAATATATCAGGCACTACAGGGATGTAACAGCACTGAAAAAAAGACACCAGTGTGAAAGTGCATACCCACAATCAATCTTGCCACAGTCACAGTGGCATACTGATAAGCCAAATTAACAGTAGAGTATAATGACTGTGTGAACAAAACCATCAGCATGTTTCCCACTCACACACTACCCCTACATATATTGGACCAATTCACAGTGTAGTATGATGCCTAACTGTGGTATGGGACATGTCTCAGTCTGCCCCTACAAACATATACAGCTGATAGAGCACCAGAAACTGAGGAAGCATGCAAATTCAGATAGAAAAGGGCCCACAAGACATACATCTACCCCCCCTTACTACACAGGCAAAATAACATATTCACACTACACTGCTACACAATCCTGACAGTTGGTCAACAAATGCCAGAAATACACAGACCTCCCAACTGCACAGAGTTACACAAAATGTCCAGGCTTTGTCTTCATGTATAAGGCCTCTCACACATAACTTGTCTGGCTAGCCGCGGTGGTGCAGAGGTAGCATTTTTGCCTCACAGCAAGAGGTTCTCCTGTTCGATTCTTGGCTGAAGCGCCTTCTGTGTGGAGTCTGCATGCCTTCCCCGCGGTTGAGTGCCATTCGAAAGACATGCATGAATGAGCGTGCCTTCGTTGAAGG
The DNA here is from genome assembly GCF_019279795.1 of Protopterus annectens. NCBI lineage: Eukaryota > Metazoa > Chordata > Ceratodontiformes > Protopteridae > Protopterus > Protopterus annectens. The sequence continues at coordinate 678,095,852 of NC_056737.1, read as the reverse complement.
TTGGGCATTGGGATGGCACCTTGGTGCCATAAAAATTGACTGCCAATCATTAGCGGATTGGAGTTCTGCTGTGGCGACCCCTAACCAAGAAAAGCCGAAAGAAAAACAAACTAACACATAACTTGTCTGGTAGTCTGATACATCACTGGGACAATATCAGGAATGAAGTCACTAAATAATTATATACCATTACCTCTCCACCTCCTACTGAATTACATCAGGACAATGCCTGACATACTTGGGGACAGAGGCCCAAACACATGGGGAGTATTGGCATATTGCTGTCATAAACTGAGAAAGTAGCTGGTGTAACAGGGTTTCTTGTAACATATCTGTTCTGATGGATATGAAGTCAGAAACACAAAGAGACATTACCATTCAATGACTGCAAACCTCAGAGTATGCTACTGATTGTCCAAAGACTGAACATGTGTGATTAACACACCAAACATAAGTGTCCAAACTTTGTCAGTCTGTGGATAGTCCTACAGTTGTGAGTTAGGTCAACCACATAACACTGTCAGACTGCAACTCATGAAGAAAAGCCATGTCCACACAAACCCCACCATACGAGCATTAATACAACATTATAACAGCAATACTTACATTCTGTCCCTATGTCTGGCACATTCTCCCCATGTTTGTTGGGCTGTCTCCACAGTTTTTGTTGTAAGAGGCATTTCCAAACAACCTCTGTGATGCTGTTGTTGACACACCTCCATGAAGTTCATCTCACAGGCAAGGTAAAGGGCCAGTGCTCACATGAAATACACAATTATAGGAGTTTATTCCCATGCTATTGGCTAGAGGAATGATACCACAGCTGTTCTCCATGCAATTATCAAGTGGGAGAATGCAATTAGAGCACAGGCCACCAGCTGGTCATGAGCATTACCCACAAAAGGCTATTGGCTGCCTATGCAAAACAGATGTATACCTTACATCTGGGAGAAACAGAGAGAGAGAGAAAGAAAGAGAGACAGGTAGATACATCAGGATCCAGATCCAGATTAAGCCAGATAGCAATCTATTCATTCACATCTTGAAAAAAGGTAGGTCAAACAAGTAAGCATGTAATGGAATATAGTAGGGGGTATGTACTAGTGGTAAGTATGAAGTTCAACAAATATGTCTCAACAACACCTGCTGTACTGATATAATGATGATCATAAACTATGGCCATAGCATCTGCGTCTGTCTGCAGTGACATAGATAACAGCTCAGGCCCCTGAGCAATCCCAGGAAAGGATGGCTCACATATGACTATTACTGGAGTCTGTGCTGAACAATGCTGACTGTGACACAGCTAGGCCACCTACTGGGATATCGTAGATATCCATATAGTAATGGTGAATAGAAATATGATATACATGCTTGTCTCAGAAATGTGAGGGACATATATAGGATATTTGCATAGTGACATACTGTCACAGCTGTGTGTGTTGAACTGCATGTGATATACTGAACTCACACCAACTGTCCAGTGTTATGCACACTGACCATATGTGTGCCTCATATTTGTACTCATTTACTCAAACTGTTGTGTTATGTCTGGCAAATAATTGGCAACCTGTGAATGCAGACATTACATCTCCTACTCTTTCTTTTGGCTGTTCCCATCAGCAGTTGCCACAGCAGATGATCTGTCTCCATGTCTTCCTGTCCTCTGCATCCTGCTCTGTCACACCAATCACCTGCATGTCTGCTATCAACACATCCATACACCTTATCCTAGGCCTTCCTCTTTTCCTCTTACCTGGCAGCCTCATTCTTTCACAAATATACTCAGTATACCTACTCTTCACATGTCCAAACCAGCATAATCTTGCCACTCTGGCTTTGTCCCCAACCCATCCAACCTGGGCAGACACCCTAACATACATGTTCCTAATCCTGTCCACCCTTGTCACACACAGTGCAAACCTTAATGTCATTAACTCTGCTATGTCCTTCTCTGGCTCCTGCCTTTTTTGTCAATGCCACTGTCTAAAACCCATATAACATAGCTGGTTTCACTACCCTCTTGTGGACCTTCCCTGTCACCCTTAATGTTACCCTTCTGTCACAAATCACTTCTGACACTCCTCTCCACTACCAGCATCCTGCCTGTACTCTCTTCTTCACCTCTCACCCACATTCTACATTACTCTGAACTATTCTTCCCAAATATGTAAACTTATCTACCTTTGCAAACTTTACTCCCTGTATCCTCACCATTTCTCTATCCTCCCTCCCATTCACAGACATATATTCTGTCTTAGTCCTGCTGACCATCATTCCCCCCTCTCTAGACCATAACACCTCCTCTCTGGGGTCTCCTCAACCTGTCTCCTACTCCCACTAAAGACCACAATGCCATCTGCAAACAGCACAATCAGTAGGGACCCATGTCTGACCATGTATGTCAACCTGTCCATCACCACTGCAAATAGGAAAGGACTCAGAACTGATCCCTGATTACTCCCACCTCCACCTTAAATGCACCTGTCACTCCCAATACAGAACTCACCGTTGTCACACTAGCCTTTTACATATCCTGTAGCATTCTTGTGGATCCTCTGCCACTCCTAACCTCCGCATACAATACCATAACTCGTCTCTGGGCATCCTGTCATATGCTGTCTCTAAGTCCTCAAAGACACAACACAGCTAATTCTGACCTTCTCTGTATGACTCCATCAAATCTCTCAGAGCAAACATCACATCTGTACTGATCCTTCCTGGCATGAAATCATACTGCTGATCAGCAATCCTCACCACCCTTCTTAACTTACCTTCCACCACCCTTTACCATTACCTCATGCTGTGACTCATCAGTGATATCCATCTGTAGTTACTACAGCTCTGCACACCACCATTATTCTCATAAGCAATACCAAGACACATTTTCTCCACTCCTCATGTATCCTCTCACTTTCCAAGATTACAGTAAACAATCTGGTTGAAAAGACCACTGCCATTTCTCCGAAACACCTCCATACATCCATAGGTATGTTATCTGGACCAACAGCCTTTCCATTCGTAAACTTCTTCATAGCTATCCTTACTTCCTCCTTGATAATCTGTTGCACTTCCTGATTCACCATACCCACATCATCCAACTTCATCTCTTTCTCACATCCTCCTCATGCAACAGCCCATCAAAGTATTGTTTCCATCTGCTGTACACAATCTCCTCGCTTGTGAGTATGTTTCCCCCATTATCCCTTATCACCCTTATTTGCTGCACATCCTTCCTAGCTATGTGCCTCTGTCTAGCCAATTGGTACAGGTCCTATTCTCCATCCTTGGTGTCCATTACATACAACCATTCAGATGGCCCATCCTAAGCCTTTGCCACCACTCTCTTTACCATGCACTCCATCCCCTTATACTCCTGTCAACTGTCTTCATCTGTCTGACAATCCCACTTCTCCTTCCACAACCTCTTTCTCTGTATACTCACCTGTACTTACTCATCATACCAACAGGTCTCCTTGTCCTCTTTCCTCTGTCCAGATGTCACACCAAGCCCTGTTCTACTCATCTCCCTTACTAGCATGGATATATTTAACCAAATATGTGGTAACTCTTCACTGCCACCCACTGCCTGTCGTAACTCTTCCCTGAACTCAACCTCACAATCATCCTTTGTCAGTACCCACCATCTCATCTGTGGTGCTGCCCTCACACTCCTCCCCCTCCTTTTGATCATCAACAATATCCCACAGCCCAACTGTCCATGCTGCCTAACTAAACTTTCCCCTGTTACCAGTTTACAGTTTCAGATCCCCTTCAAACAGGCCCACCTGCATAGGGGATAATCCCCCTGTGTGCATCCTCCTCCACTCTTGTATGTCACCCTATGCCCCTTGGTCATGTAAAATTATGTATTCACCATAGCCATGTCCAACCTGTTTTGCAAACTCCAACACCATCTCACCTTCTGCATTCCTTTGCTTAACACCATACCTGCCCATCACTTCTGCATCACCTCTATCCCCTTCACCAACTTACCCAATGAAATTTGCTCCAATCACCACTATCTCACTTTGGGTACTGTCACCACCACTTCATCCAACCAGTCCAAAGTATGCCACTCTTATCCCTCACACACGCAACTAGTGGAGCATATGCACAAACAACTGTTATCATTACACCATTAATTCCCAGCAGAATAAACCTTGCTCTACCCAACACTCCTATCACTGCCAAACACACTCTTGGCATAATGCTCCATTAGGTTGCACTTACACCATTTCCCCTCACATACACACCATGTTAGAACTATTTGTACCTGAGTATGATACACACAGCCATAACCCCCTTCCATTTGGTCTGTGGCACACACAATATATCCACCTATAATCTGTCCATCATATCAACTAGCTCTGTACCAATACCAGCCATACACACAACAGTAAAAGTTCATATCACTCACTACCACACTCCTAGCCTTTCCCCTCTCTGCCTGCCATAGGAGCATTGCATGTCCTCCAGGCTATAACTGTGAATGCAAAGGCTACACAACTCTCAAATAACATACGTGTGTTACAGCAATATGAAGACAGTGTCACTAATGTTGGCCCATAGCCCACCATGTATGTGTAGTGTCCTCCAGATGTTCTGCCCTACCAGGTTGACAGGAATTACTGAGTAATAAAAATGTTATGACAGTATGCCATACTGACATAGAACAGAAATGTATAGCATTTATTACCTGTGCAGACATATGCATGTATGGGCAGGTGTATCTTTCTGACTCATAACACCTGACATGGGATGCAAAACATCACGTAAATGAGCTGCACACCTGTGTAATCTTACTGTCTGTGCATCAAACAGATTTACACTTCTACAGCTAATGGTTGTTGAAATGCCCTGACATAGACATGGGTACTAGCATATGCAGGAGTATCATGTAGACATTTTAGAGTTGTCCAACTGTGTTATGCCCTCATGTCCATGCCTACCACAAACAGTTATATGACCACCCACATAGCTGTATGGCCTCAGCAATACCTTACTTGTACAACCTGTCTCCACCAAAGTAGAGTAAACCCCTTTGCTGAACATCAGTAATGCACAAAGCACATAATGGGATGCTATACTGGCTGTACAGGGAATAGTAGGAGCAGGCACAAACTAGCCAGCAAGTCATCCCTTGCCTGAATGACCATAGTAGGTCAAAGGTGGATTACTGTAAGGCTGACTATGAGTACAAATCAGACACATCCACTGAGGGCAACCAGAAGGCCATCTTCACATATGTCTGTAGTCTCAGAGGCCAAACATCACCTCCCTGACTCAACATCAGTATAGGTGGATATGCACACCACATGCACCCATACCCTCATCATCATGGATCAGGTGCAAACTGCCTGTTTAAATGTAAAATTAGCAAGTCCCCTTGGAGACTGATAACATTCCTGTCTGCCTCCTACAAGAACCCAGACATATGCTTCCAGCTCCATTGCACACAGTATGCAAGCCCTGAGCAGCATTGATATCCCATCTGCAAGAACAGGACACTGTCACCACTCTACACAAATGTGAATGGTTGTTTGTGAAATGTACTGGGCCTCAATGGGGGGAACGTGATACAACAGAACCAGGAGTACAATGCATGTTCATACAGTGATGCTGGGCATGGGGTATGATGTGTTTCTATGTAGTGGCTCCTAATACTCATTAGTCATGTGCTGTCTCTGTAAAGGACTCTGGACAGTGTCTGTGGTCCTGTGATGTGTTTCACTGTTTATGTCTTACAGGTGTCATGCAACACAAGCCACTTTACTCAGAACAGGAGACTGCAGCCATATCCTCTTCAATCAGGGTTGCCAACATCAGTGGGAGAGGACTGCCTTATGGGATGATTTAATCCAAAGAGTCAATACATTGGGCCACCATGGATGCACGTACAAGCAGGTCAGGCACAAAGCGAGTGACCTGATTTGGTGTGCGCGGCAAAGGGCCACTGCTGTAGCGAGGTTCCATGCTGGTACTGGTGGCGAGCCAGCCAGACAGGCCCCACTTATATGGCAATGGAGTAACTCCTGGCCAACCTTGGAGTAGCTCACACATGACCATCTACACAGGAAACATCAGTCGTGGAGGTGGATGGCACCCAGGCAACAGGTGAGGAGCGTCCAGGTAAGGAAATTGTGCACATCAATGTACTGAGGTAGCATTACAACTGTGTTCCATAGAATCTTTAGATGCATATGTCAGTGCAGAATAGAATAGTGGGTGGGGTTTGGTAATGCACACAAGTGCACATCTATGGTGAAGCACAGCGAATTGTGTAGTATCATAGTTTACACTGTACCTGTGCATAAATGTAGCATTAATCTTGGACCAATGCCTATTCTGAATCTACTGACAATACCTCTCCCTCCCTACTATCTAGGTCTCTCTCATCTACACAAGGTACAGCAGCCTGAAGCCGGTGGGTATGAGATTTTACTGTTGTGGCTCACCACTACCCCAGGCATGTCAAGGTCATGCATGTGACCATGAACACAACTGTTACACTCAGCAGCCATTTGCCAATATCTGCATGATCACTTGTGTTGGGGTTCACTGCATGATATCACAGGGACCTATTTGCATGAGATGTCACATATCTGTAGCATACCTCGCAAACCTATCATTGCAGGACATCTGGATAAAGACTGCCAAAATGTAGGGATAAAAGGCAAAGAGTGGGAACATATTGTACACAATAGTGTTATACAGTGCATATAAACAGTGTACACACCTGTTAGAATGCCTTGTTTTTGTGATATATGACAATGTGAGCACAATATCCAATAACCGACATCAGTTGAGTAGAAAAACCTTTATAATAACAACAAAGCTTTCAGGTTGAAAACCCTTTCTCAATGTATGACAACAGGTATAATAAAAACGCCCATATATATATATACATAAAACAAATCATATGACCTGCAGCCATGATCATATGATTGACATAAGTAAATATTTATAACCAATATTCAAAATTAAACATTTTAAACATGAAAATATATGTAAAAATGTATACATATACACACATACATACACATACACATGAAATATGTTAAAATACAAAATCATTTTAATCTAGTTTGCTGTATTCTAGTTAAAATGGGTTTTAAGGATATTGTTGCATTTAAACCAGGGGGTGTGTCTGCAGAAAGCCTAACTATCCACTCATATTCCTTAAGGTCCAAAAAATTGGACAAATCCCCTCCCCTAGTTGTTGCTGAAACTTGATCAATTACCCTGAATTTAAAACAATGTTTACTACCTAGGGACTCAATGTGCCTAGATAGTGCATTATTCTCATTAGAATGTCTAATGTTAGACTTGTGCTCTGTTATTCTTTCTTTAAGTTTTCTTGTGGTTTTTCCCACATAAAAAGATGGGCAAATTTCACATGTTGCTAAGTAAACCACATTATGAGTAGCACAAGTAGCATAACCATGAAAATTAAACACTTTTCCTGTTACTGGATGTACGAACGTATCACATTGAGGTGACTCTTTATATTTAACTATATCACCACAGCTACTACAATTATAGCAGGGATAAGTACCTTGTTTTATAGTTATATTCAAACTAGCCTTTACTTTATTAAAATCTTTATATCCTAGTATACTTTTTAATGTTCGCATATTTCTATAGCTAAAATAAGGTTTGTCACCTACTATTAATCCAATGTCATCTTGTACTAATAATACCTTCCAATATTTAGTTATTATATTCCTAATGACATCTGACATTAAATTAAATGAGGTTGTAAATCTCAATTTATTTACATTTCTCAAGGGTGTCTCTGATTCAACTCTTTCAATGGGTATCCTATTAAAAGTAGGTTCATACATTCATTCTCTATGTGTTATTATATGATCCTTAGTGTTTACTAATAAATCCACTGGATATCCACTATTCTTAAATTCTTCATAAGTTTCATCTAATTGCTTCATAAAAGTTTCCTGCGTCGAGTTTAATCTACTTACTCTAGCCATTTGGTCTTTCACCATGCCTTTGAAAACGTGAGGTGCATGCATGCTGCTTGCATGCAAATATCTACCTGCTGCTATTTCTTTCTTGAATACAGATGTATTAATACTATTATTATGTTTAGTGATTGTCACATCTAGGAAATTTATAGATGTATCTGATGCTTCTATTTTAAACTTTAAAAAATTAGTAGTATTATTTAAAAATGAAACATAATTCATAAGTTCATGTAGATCTCCTTTCCAGAGAAGAAAACAGTCATCTACAAATCTCTGATAAAAAGCAATATTGTCATTCAAGAATTTCTCTCCATCACTTATATTTTCTTTCTCCCATTGGTATAGAACAAGATTAGCGTATGTATTCGCAACAGGTGTGCCCATTGCCACGCCTGTTTGTTGTAGATAAAGATTGTTATCAAATAAAAATATGTTGTTTCCCAGCACTAATTCAAGTAACATGCAAACATTCTCTATGTGTCTAGTTATAAAATTAGAATGTTGTGTTAAAAAGCTTCTTATAGATTCTACCACATGGTCATTAGGAATGACCGTGAACAATGAATTAATGTCCATAACTACCATATACATGTTATTAATATTAGCATCTAATTCCTTTAGTCCTGTGTAGCATTTCTTTAATTTTACCAAGAAATCTGATGTGTCTTTCAATACTGTCTTGCACTTAGTTAATAAAGGCTGTAACTGTTTCTGTAGATATAAAGATATCGGCTCTGTAATCCAACCCTTGCCCGATACTATGGGCCTCATTGGTGGATTGTCCTTAGATTTATGCACCTTAGGAACCCCATATAATTGTGGGATAACTGGACAGGGGACCGTAAAAAAAATGAAATAAATCTAAGGTTATATCATTTGACAATTGAAGTTCATAAATGCACATGTTTACATAACTAATGCATCTTTTTACGTCCATGATTGATATATTTTTAAAAGCCATTTGATTATCTAATAATAGCATTACAGCTTGCTTATACATACATTTATCCATAATGACAATAGAACCTCCTTTGTCAGCTTGCTTAATTATAATATTTGTGTTATCTCTAAGTTCATTCATTGCCATATATTCAGAATATGCAATATTAAAAGACTTATTACTTCTTTTACCTTCATAAGCTTGTCTAATATCAGACTCACATAAATTATGAAATGCTGTTAACACAGGGGGATAACATGGCATAAATGTGCTGCGTCTCTTGCATGAATTAATATCATAATCATTATTTTTAAAGATTAATTTTAATGCTATAGATCTAGTGAACAGTTTTAGATCAGTTAAAACTTTAACCATGTCCTCCATGTGGGTGGGTATAAAACCCAATCTCTTATTTAATAAAGCTGCATGCTGCATTGTTAAAGTAAATGCTGACAAATTTATAATACCTGCCATTATGTGAGTACAATACACAACATCAAATCCATCCAACCTTTCATGTGACCTATAATCTGTACAATGCAATTGTGAAACAAACAAATCTGGTAAAGGAACAAGTATGTGACATGAAAATTGTCCAAGAAGCTAGAAACATTTGTGTGCACAGGGTAAAGCTCATAATATGGTGTAGCAGTGCTTGATAAAACCACAGCAGTACATCATATTGGATACACACTTTCCATCGAACCCTTGGATTAAATGCAAATAATAGTCAGTTCGTATACCAAGAATATCCTAACATAGACCCACAGTTGCCTGCTACAGCAAAAGCCATGGTTCGCATACAGCTTAACACACTGCAAAGGGATCACATTTTCGAAAGGTATCAGCCTGGAGAAGGCTACAGAAACATACCCACAGCATTACATATGCCATGGAACACAGTGCAGATAGCCATCACAAAGTGTTCAAGATATGGTGCAACAGCGACATTGTGAAGATGTGGACATCCCTACATGTATGTTGAGAATACAATACCAAAAATGTCCAGGGAAGCTGCAGGAGGTATACAGCAACACTGAAGGACATTCAGACATCTCCGGCAAGTACTGGGTATGTGTTACATGTGACATCAATCTTCCGTGGTCTCCATATGTCTTGCCTATAGGGTGTGTTTGGAAGATGGCAGCTGTTCCTCACAACAAACAACATCCAGTCCTGGGTAACGTCTGGACAACAATACATCAGCTTTTCAAAAAGCATGTGTGGAAAAGTGTTAAGGTGTTATGAGACCAAGATTAAACTCTCTTTGTTCACAAATCGGTCATGTTAGTTTGGCCCAATAACAGCATTGCACAACAGCTGAAGAACACTACCCACACAGTGAAGCAGGGTGATGGCAGTGTCCTGCTTTGGGTTTGCTGTTCACAAGCTTGAACTGGGGCTGTAGCCGATTTGGAGTGTAGTATGACCTGTTTCAAACACTGGTCCCTTGTGGCTATAATCCTTCTGGTGTCTGCCACATAGCTGTGGATGGGGTGGAATTCCAACATTGCACACAACAATGGCCCACACCTTACATCTAACTGAACAAAAGGATGACTTCACAAGATCACAATCAACAGTCTGCAGTGGCCAATCCTGAGTTCACACCTGAATACAATACACAACCTGTGTGGTGACCAGACAGGCATTGTGCACAGGGGATAGCCTTGCAATCTGACAGATTTGGTTGTGTTTTGCAAGGGAGAGTATGCAAACATTGCCATGTCAAGATGTGCCATGCTGATACACACCTTCCCAAGAGGACTGAATGCTGTGATGAGATCAACAGGTGCTTTACCAAAGTATCAGTTCACAGGTGTGCACCCTCATGCAACCCAGCTATTGTACTGATATAATTTACAATATCTTACCCCTACCTGATGTGTATGTTCTTCAATTGGAGTGCACAGGTTATATGTCATACAAAATGGTGGAAATGTTATGGTAATATCACTGGTGTCTCATGTGATCTGTCACAAATTCATTGCATGTTAAAAAGGGTTTATACACTTACTTTATCCACTGTAAGCTTGGAAAGTTCTTTGAGTAACCACCCTTGTTTCCACATACACGTGCTGCAGGTTATGACATCTGCAAATCACAGTATGACATTAAGTAGGTTCACAATCCACAGGTCAAACCAGTAATGTATCAGACAAACATAGGAGGTATGAGCAGCAGACTGAAAATATGACCCACATATATAGATATTCTTGTTAACCCTGTACAGTTGGTAGGTAATGTTCTGTAAGTTTAGCCACAGTGTTATACAGGTGAACAGCAGTAATATTTACATGGGTGCAGTGTGTTCCAGGTAAAGGCTCACCACCAACTAAATACATTCACATATCCCAGTGGTGTAAATTAGTAGTAACAGTAAGTCGAAAGGTATGCACGGCATGATGTTGAGGGCCTGTCCAGAGTGTGTCTGTTTTGGTCTGAGTGTGTGTCATCACTGTCATCTGTTGCCTAATGTGAGGTCTGTGGAATGCCTCTGGGACACCTCACATGTGTGTGAGAGTGAGTGTGTGCACCAGCAAACCTTATAGTGCCGATAGTAATGTACATAAGTTGTCCTTTCCTCATAGGTGGACATGCTGGTTGCAGTCCCTCCCACTGTGTAAGTGATGTTAGTTTGTTTGACAACTCTGACCATGATGACACCCATAGTGAGGCACAGGTGGGGTTGCCAGGACTGCAGCTGTGTCATCAGTTGGCATCCAACCTTTGTCAACCCCATCCCCACACACAGTCACAATGCCCACACATTCCCAATCACCAATGGCCACAACTGAAGGACATCTGGGTGCTGGCACAGAACATGCAAGTGTGGCGCCTATGGCAAGTGAGCACCCAGGCACTAGCCATAGCCAGAGTGCTGGCAAGGTCTCACACAGGCAGGTGGGCAGGGGTGCTTGGAGGGGATGGCTGCCCATCCAGCCCATGTTGAAAGTGCCACTGCTGCAGTAACCGGGTGCATGTTTCAGACCATAATGGATGCACAGGCACGTAATGAACATGACACCAGACAAGTGCACAGGCTGGTGGAAGAACACCTCCCTGGTGTCCATGGCAATTTGCATGAACTTATTGCAGTCATGCATGAGGGCAATGATATCATGGATAGACAGTGGGGTCAGGTCATGGCACTCTTCCACCATGGAGTATCTGTGCTCAAACATTTGGAGGAGGCAGCAGCCACATGGACGTGGCTCAGCACCACGATCAGCTGAGGGTCCACATGGCCATGCACCATCATGCTCCCATTGGGGCAGTGACACCAGCAATGCTGTGGGTGGTGTGCTGTCTTCTCTAAGATGTGGCAGTCCATGGGCACATGGTCCTGGCCAGTCCAAACAGGGACGCGGATACAGCAGACATCAGTCACCATCAGGGAGCAGTACTGTCTCTGGGCTTCTCCCTGGTGGAGCCAGTGATATCCCTGGCAGGTCCAGTTACTGTGTCCATGGCCGCAGATGGTGAACTGTATACCCTGCCATGTATGGCCCACAGCTATCCAAAAACCATCAGTGTAGGGAAGCCTGTAGACACACACACACACACACACACACACACACACACACACACACACACACACACACACACACACACACACACACATCATAATCAGAAAAAGGTCAACTCCACACACATGCATCACACCTACACAGGCCAAGTCATTCCCACACCCCAAACACACACCCATAATGTCAACCGAATGGCACAGCCTAGGCCTCTGGCAAAACCACACAACACCCTGTGCATATAATGAAACCTGTGCCAGATCCCTGCCATCCAAACCATCGATGCAGGGACATGGAAATATGGGTCTGATGCACAGGTTGAACTTACTAAATTGTAGCTATGTAATACTGTGTAAGGTGCTGTCATCTGGCATTTGTAAGGAGTAATAATCCAAAAAATAGTACCTTGATATGGAAAAATGAAACAAAGTATATTTAAAAAGGTTTATTGCACTAAATCATGTACTACACACATAAACGCATTTACTCCATCAGCGTTTTTGTCTCATCAATAAAGTCTTTATTGACAACAACGCCAAGCGGTATGGCAGTGTGGTAACACATCAACCATAAATGCAAAGAACCAAGCCTTCACAGGTACACCAAGTGCAATGACCCAAAAAGATTTGATGCATATGAGAAGCACCAGGCCAAAACAATTTGGTATGAAATATCCAGTTTATTTATGGCATACAGGAGACAAGGTACAAAAAAAAACAGACCAGCTTCATCCAAACAAAGTCTTCCTCAGTGTAAGCCATATAATTCATTAGTAGCATTCCCCACTAAATATAGGTAATTAACAACAAAACCCTTCTGAATGGTTAATCAAAGCTGCTCATTTAATTCAGGGGGAAACAGCCCACGCAATTTGATTATACACTTTTTTCTTTATTATTATGAATAGAATGCCAGCCAGTTTTGTTACATCTATCCCCTATAATCCTATCAATGATAGGAAATCTAAAGTTTGCAGTTGTGTGTAAGGAAGTGCTTGTATAAAGCACTTGACTGTCTTTTATTTCTGATATCACTAAAATGTTAAATCATACGTAGTCTAAGTGTTTGAGATGTCTGTCCAATATAAAATACTGAACAAGAGCAAGTGGCTAGATAAATTATCCAATCTGTACTACAACTGGCTAAAAATTGTATATCATACACTACAGTTGAGTTTTCACTAGAAAACTGGTTGGATTTGATTATTCTAGAACAATGTACACAGTGCCCACAAAGGACACAACCATATAGAGGTTCACCCTTGATTGTTGTGTATATCTATCAGATTCCTGCCACGGTTTATAGTAGCTACAGTATGATCCCAATGTTTTGCCTGTACAGAAGAAAAATAAACAAAAATAAACATTTAAAATTGAGCATATCAGATAATTTGTGATCAGCTAGCAATATATTCCAATGTCTATTGATAATGTCCATCAATATGTTGGTATTCCGTCCATATGTGGTCAATAAATGAATTTCAGAAACCCCCTAATTCTGTTTCTCCTTGTAAGTCAATAACTCCTTCCTGTCATGAGCAGATACCCAATTACTAGCAGTTAGGACACCGCCAGATTTGTAGCCCTGGTTTTAAACCTGCCAACCATATATTGTCTATTGTGCTCATAAATTATCTGTATTGGAACAGATACGTCTAATATGAAGAAACTGGGATTTTGGAATGTTTCTTATTATATGTGAAGCATGGAAACTGGTCTCATATAATAGTGAGTTATATTGTGGGTATTTGCCATATGCTTGACTATCCAAGATGTTATCAATGTTTCTGGTAACGATAACATCTAGAAACGTAATTTGTTGCAAGTGATAGTTCACCATAAAATGTATACCCTACTTATTATCGTTTAAATATTCAAAAAATTATTTTAAATAATCACTATCTGCCCTCCAGACCATCCAGCAAACATGTAGGTACCGTCTCCATATATCTATTTCATCCAGATATATGTTATGACTGGGATCATAAATCAACTGATCTTCCAGAAAGGCCATGAACAAATCCGCATAAATTGGGGCAAAAGATGCCCCCATAGCAGTGCCCTGCAACTACCAATAGCATTTACCATGACAGTAAAAGATGTTTTTAGTAAGCACATGTTCTGCTATACAGACTAGGAAGGTATTAAATCCCAGTGGATATAACTCAGATCTATCTAACCAGTATTGTAAAGCCTGTAAACCCACCCAATGGGGAATGTTGGTATAAAGTGCTGCCACATCAAGAGTGCATAATAACCAATCAGGTACCAATTGCATATCAGAAATGATATCCAAAAATTGAATAGAGTCTTGTATCCATGATCTGACACACTTTAAGAAAGGCTTGAGGTATTTGGTCAAAAACTGGGAAAGTGGTTCAGTAAGTGAACCTTTACCAGACACAATTGGTCTGCCAGGTGGATTCTCAAAGTTCTTATGAATTTTTGGTAATAAATATAAATATTGTTGGCAAGGATAAGGCATAGTAAGATGATATACATCCAAATCAGAGATGGTCCTTTCTTTTTTAGCCTCAAGAAAAAAGTGTTTAATTTGTTGTTTAAACCTTTAGGATGGATCCAAAGGCATATACATATAATATCTCCCGTCACTGAGTTGTCTTTCAGCCTCGCCATGATACTTAGCCCAATCCATGACTACCACAGCTCCACCTTTATCTGCTGGTAAAATAACCAGATTCTTATTATTTTGAAGGTTCATAACCAACTGTTGTTCAATCTTTGAGAGATTATGAGACAAAATCTTGGATTCTCTAAAGTGAAAATGTAGATCTTTGAGAACACTAGTCTGAAACATGACAATATTATGATTCATGGGGGGGCATAAACATAGATTTATGAAATTTAAATGTATTGTAATCCACAGCAGATGAAACAGAATCAAAATGCACTCTAAGATTCAATAACAACAAAAGGAACTGACATTTTGGGCAAAGGAATCTTCAGAAACAAAGAAACAGGTACGAAATTCAGACCTTTATTTAATACTTGCAATTCAACTTGAGATAAAGATGTGGATATGGGTTGGAGACAGTGGCACTGACAAAAGGGCAGGAGATAGAGCTGGATGTGGCAGAGTTAAATATGTTAAGATTTACACTGGGTGTGACAAGGGTGGACAGAATTAGGAATAAGTATATTAGAGGGTCAGCCCAGGTTGGAAGGTTTGGAGACAAAACCAGGGAGGCACGATTATGATGGTTTGGACATGTGCTGAGGAGGGATGCTGAGTATATTGGGAAAAAGATGCTAAGGATGAAGCTACCAGGTAACAGGAAAAGAGGAAGGTCTAAGAAAAGGTTTATGGATGTGGTGGGAGAGGACATGCAGGTGGCTGGTGTGACAGAGCAAGATGCAGAGGACAGGAAAAAATGGAAACAGATGATCCACTGTATCGACCCCTAATGGGAACAGCTGAAAGAAGGTGGTGATGATGATTATAAAGATGTGGATGAAATATTCCACACATTTGCAGTGACATTTATTTCTGTATCATGATTTTTAGTAATGTCTCCACATCGTGTACCGGCCCTGTGTTTTCTACCTCCCCTATGTGGTTTACCGCTAATGGGTTATCCAAATGACAATGTTTAGAAGTCGGGGACTCTAAGGTATGGTGCATATCCAAGTCTGTGGTGGAGGATGAATCCTCCCCTGATGTTCGACTATGAGGAGTTCTTAATTTCTTGAGGTTAGACTTGGGTCTTTTCCTCTTGAAAGACTTTTTATCCAAATTCTCAAATTTTACATTCTTGGTTGCCCTAAAGGGTTTAACTCTTTGATAATTCCCCATGTCTCTGTTGAATGGTTGCTTATTGAATCTTAGACTGCATTTTGATTCTGTTCCATCTGCTGTGGATTACAATACATTTAAATTTTATAAATCTATGTTTATGCCCCCATGAATCATAATGTTGTCATGTTTCAGACTAGTGTTCTCAAATATCTACATTTTCACTTAAGAGAATCCAAGATTTTGTCTCATAATCTCTCAAAGATTGAACAACAGGTGGTTATGAACCTTCAAAATAATAAGAATCTGGTTATTTTACCAGCAGATAAGGGTGGAGCTGTGGTAGTCATGGATTTGGCTAAGTATCATGGCGAGGCTGAAAGACAACTTAGTGATGGGAGATACTATATGCCTTTGTATCCATCCTATAGGTTTAAACAACAAATTGACCACTTTCTTCTTGAGGCTAAAAAAGAAGGGATCATCTCTCATAGGTTCATAGGTTCATACTAGGCTATCTGCCCTAGGGCATTTATAAGCCTAGCCAGAGTGTGTGTGGCTTTCACCACCCCTTAGGATGAGAATACTATACCCATTAGTTTGCTGTGCCTCTGTCCAGCAGTGATACAGAGATGATTCCCGGGGTAAACCTACGATCTCCTATCCACTCGTCAAGATTTCTCTTGAACAGAGTCAGTGAGGGGCTCTGCCTCACATGGACTGGGATTCTGTTCCATAGTGTAGGGAGTCTCTGGGTGATGAATCTGTCCCTCCAGCACGTCCTATTTATATCCGTGTTGAGGTTTAAGTCTCTTGCTCGTGGCTCTGGTGGATTTGGATTTTTTGAGGTGAAGCATGTCCATTAATTCCGGGTTGGACATGGCCTTGTATGTCAGGCACAGATCACCTCTGAGCAGATGGTATGCGACTGAATAGAGTTGGAGTTTCTTCAGTCGGGCATCGTATGACATATGTTTGAGCCCCTTTATCCTTTTGGTGAGGAACTTTTGGGGTCTTTCCAACTGCTGCAGGTGTCGGGTAAGGTACATTCCGAATGGGGCATTGTACTCAATCATTGGTCTGATAAGTGAAGAGTACAGGGGTACAATGACCTCTCCTGATCTGGATGTGAATCCCTTCATGATCAGGTGGGCAATGTAGAAGGTCTTCCTAACCACTTTGGCAATGTGAGTGTCAAAAGAGAGGTTACTGTCAACTTGGGTCCCCAGGTCCCTGATAACTTCTTCCGTGTTTAATGGATTACCACCTATGTGGTAATTAGGGGTTACCTTGTTTTTCCCAAAGGGTATGACTATACATTTTTTGGAATTTAGCTTAAGGCCATGGCTCTGGCACCAGTTATCCATTTCTATGAGACCTTTCTGGAGGATGTCTGTGTCTGATGGAGTGTCAATTATGGTGCCCAGTTTGCAGTCATCTGCAAATTTTGTCAGCCACAATCCCCCTATGTTTGCCTGCACTTCAGAAAAATAAATGCCGAACAAGAGGGGGCCCAGGAATGAGCCCTGTGGGACACCGCTCGTGACCGGCTTAGAGTCTGACATGGCACCAGCAACTCTAACCCTGTGTGTTCTGTCCTTGAGCCAGTTTGCAACCCATCTTGTGACATATGGGTTTACATCTAAGCTGGTGAGCTTTTCTATGATGCCCGAGTGGGGTATTGTGTCAACGCTTTTGCTAGGTCAAGGTAGGCTGTGTGAATTGCCTTACCCTCATCAATGGCCTTAGTGACTGTTTGAAAAGTCGACTAAGTTCAAGAGGCAGGATCTGCCCTTGACAAAGCCAAATTGGGTAGGATCCAGTGTCTGTAGGTCCCCAATGTCTTTATTTATGAGTTCCATTATGATCTTCTCCATAGCTTTGCAGACAAGGCTCGTCAAGCTTATGGGCGGTAATTTCAGGGTCCGTAGAAGCACCGCCTTTGTGGAGTGGGAGCACAGTTGCTGTACGCCATTTTTTGGGTACGTATCCTGTAGTAAGGCTAAGATTAAACAGCAGCCTTATGTGTGGGTTTAGTTCCTCATTGAGTTCGTGTAGCACACAGCCGGGGACACCGTCCGTCCCATTGATGCTGTGTTTTTGCTTTAGAGAGAGCAGCTCTCACCTGGGCATCTGAGATGTTTGGGAGGCTAGACTCTGGTGGGATAGATATTTCTCCTTTGGGGGAGGGAGGAGAATTTGCACTGAACCTGTCTGCCAGTATGTTGGCAATGTCTGTGGGTTCAGTGATTTTTTATCATTTTCGACTAATTCTGAGCATATCTGGGAGTTTCCACCCAGGTTTCTAACATAGCTAAAGAAGGCTTTATGATTGTCTTTTGTGTCATTAGCGATTTTTCTCTCAAAGTTGGCCTTGGATGATTTTATGAGTGATCGTAGTTTTTTGCTAGTATTGATCAGAGATGCCTTCCCATTTAGGGATTTTGCTCTGTCATGTAGTAGCTTTCTCCTCTTGTTGTAGAGTTTGTTTATGGCTGGAGTCCACCAGACCGGGCGCCTGCCTTTGGTGGAAAGGGTCTTGATTTTATTAGGGATTGCTTGATCCATACATTCCTGAAGGTGCTCGTAGAAGGCATTTGTAAGGGTTTCAGCAGCGTGGGTTGTGGTTTCCACTGGCTCGGGGGCCTTGAAGGATACCACTCCAGTTTTAAGAAGTGTGAAGTTTGCTTTTGAGAAGTTCTTCACTGTGGTCTTTTTTGCTGGGGGTGGGGGCGGGATGTGGATCTCCAGTGTATATCATCTTACGGTGGCTTATCCTTGCCACCAATATTTATATTTATTACCAAAAATTCATAAGACCTTAGAGAATCCACCTGGCAGACCAATTGTGTCTGGTAAAGGTTCACTTACTGAACCACTTTCCAGTTTTTGACTAAATACCTCAAGCCTTTGTTAAAGTGTGTCAGATGACGGACACAAGACTCTACACAATTTTTGCATGTCATTTCTGATATGCAATTGGAACCGGGCTGGTTATTATGCACTGTTAATGTGGCAGCACTTTATAACAACATTCCCCATTGGGCAGGTTTACAGGCTTTACAATACTGGTTAGATATATCTGAGTTATATCCACTGGGATTTAATACCTTCCTAGTCTGCTTAGCAGAAAGTACAGTTGTGTACACTTACCATAAATGTAGATGTTCGAATGTATTCACTGTTGCAATCATCACACTTGGGTTATCTGCCTGCAGGTAGCCCTTAGTCAGCCCGAATACTTCTGCATCGGATGCTGTCACTTCTTCCATGACGTCAGGTTGTCAGGGGTATAAAACATGCAGCCAATGCCATTACATCAGTTTTTCTTGCCCCAGATGTCAGGAGCCCCCAAAATAGGAAGCAATTACATGGTGTGGAACACCTCCAGTAAAAAGTAAATACCATAGCCATACAATATGGCCAAAAAGAATAAAGGTAGAAAGCATAGACAAGTCAGGGGCTGAAGGGAGGGTAACCAGGACTGCAACAGTGAATACACTCGAATATCTACATTTATGGTAAGTGTACACAACTGTACTATGTTCTTTGTGTTTCACTGTTGCAGTCATCACACTTGGGTTGATTCCCAAACTGAGGAAGGGTGGAGGCAGTCAAGAAACAGTAGGGCTGGCTAGCAGGCCTTGCAAGACTGCTGTGGAAAATCCAGCTCTGGATTTAGAAAAGACAGATAAATGGTAATGCTTGGTGAAGGTGTGTAAAGAACTGCAGGATGCAGCTTCCAGGATGTCCCTGGTAGGGACTCCCTTGAGAAATGCTGTAGAGGTTGAGATAGCCCTAGTGGAATGAGTTTTGATCCACTGTGGGATAGGTTTTCCATGGTGCTTTCAGCAGAAATGGATGCAGTGTGATATCCATTTGGAAATGATTTGCTTTGAAATGGCCTTGGCCTCTGCACCTGTAGCAAAGCTGAGTAGCAGCTGGTCAGTTTTTCTGCAAGGCTTATTCTTGTCAAGGTAGAATCTGAGCTGTCTGTGCACATCCAAGGAGTGTAGGATCCTTTCCCCTTTACTCTGAGGATTAAGGAAAAAGGTTGTTAAATGGATGGATTAGTTTAAAGCCACACTGGATACCACCTTGGGCATAAATGATGGGTTAGTCCTGTGAGAAACCCTGTCCACATGGAAAATAATGAAAGGTTCCACAGCCATAAAAGCCTGTAACTCAGACAATCTTCTTTTGATGGCTGGAAGTAAGGCTATTTTCCAAGAGAGGAATTTTAACTCTGCTGTAGCAGCAGGCTCAAAAGGGGGAAGCATGAGCTTCTCTAGTACAAAGTTAAGGTCCTAGGCAGGAGTGGGAGCTCTCCTTGGTGATCTTAAACTGTTAGCTCCTCTCAGGAACTGTTTGATCAGAGGGTGAGAGAAGAGGGGTGGCTCAGTACTGTAATGAGCTGAGATGGCAGGCATGAATCTTAAGTGATGAGAAGGATAGGCCTTTGTGAAGTAGCTCTGCTAGGTAATCTCGGATTTCAGGTAAGGTGGGCATGGCTGTGCCCTTTCCTTGAGACTGGCTCCAAGAACAGTATCTTTTCCATTTTTCTGAATAGGATTTCCTAGTACTAGGCCTCCTGGCCTCAAGGATGACATCCAACAACTGCTTGCTGAGGGTTGCTGGTGGTGTATTCAGGGAATAAGGCAGGCTGAAAGGTTCAGGGTTTGCAGCTGAGGATGCAAAATCTCTCCCTCCTGCTGGGACAGTAGAGAGGGGGTCTGATGTAGGTACCAGGGTGGCACTGCTGTCAGAATGCATAGGAGTGGGTAACAGAGCTAGCGTGGCCAGTCTGGTGCAATGAGGATTGTCCTTGGCCTGTCCTGTTTGATCTTGAGTAGTACATTTGAGAGGAGGGGCAGAGGGAGAAAGGCATAGACTGAGAGGTTTTCCCATGTAAAGGATAGGGCATCCACTTTCCATGCTTGGCTGTGGGGATTTCTGGTGCAAAATTTGCTCAATTGATGGTTTTGGGGGGGAAGCAAAGTGGTCCACCTCTGGTGTCCCCCACCTGTGTATTAGAAGTTTGAATGAGTTGGGTTCCAGTTTCCATTCATGTGGGTCCAGTAGATTTCTGCTTAAGTCGTCTGCCAGTGAATTTTGTTTGCCTGGCAGGAATTGAGCTTGCAGGTGCACTTGATTGCTGCTCAAGACTGTGTTCCACAGGGCCATGGCTATCCTGCAGAGTGGGTAGGAATGAGTTCCCCCCTGCTTGTTTATGTACCACATAACTGTGGTGGTGTCTGTCTTTATCAAGAGTTGTCCTGGAAGGATAAGGTATTTGAAGGCTGTCAGTGCATTCTGTACAGCTAACATTGTTTTGATTGATATGCAGTTGAATTTGTTCCTGGCTCCATCTGCCTTGAATGCATTTGCCTTCCATGTGAGCCCCGCATGCATAGTCTGATGCATCTGTTGTCAGGGCTTAGGCAGTGAGGGGATGAGTGAAAGCGAGTCCCTTGTTGTGGTTGCAAGCCTCTGCCCACCAAAGGAACTCCGTCCTTAGACAAGGAATGATAGGAATCAGTGTTTACAGGTCCTGATAATGTTGACACCAGAGACTTTTTAAGTACCATTGAAGTTTCCTCATATGCAGTCTTGCATATGGAATTAGTAGAATGCATGAGGCCATGAACCCTAGGCTTGCAGTATTTTTTTTGCGGATAGCTGGGTTTTGGTGGCCAGTAGTTTGAAGTAATTTGTCAAATAAACCTGCTTTTCTGGAGTGAGGAATGCCATCTGGGAAGTTGTGCTCAAGCTTGCTCCCAGGAATACAATCTTTTGGCTGGGTACCAGATGTGATTTCTTTTCATTGATGGTATACCCCAGAGAATTTCGGAGTCTCTTTACAAACGTCAGGTGCTGAAGTAGCAATTCCTGACTGTCTGGCTGAATCAGGCAATCATCCAAGTATGGGTAAATTTGAATATTTTTCTGCCTGCAGTATGCAATGGCTGGAACCAGGCACTTTGTGAATACCCTGGGAGCAGTAGATAAGCCAAAGGGAAGTGCAGAGAACTGATAGTGCATAGAACCTGCCCTGAAGTGAATGTATTTCCTGTATGGGGATGTGCAGATAAGCTTGTTTTAATTCTTGGGTGACCAGCCAGGAGTCCTTGGCTAGCATATGAAGCAGCTGCTGGAGTGTACGCATTTTGAATTTTGGCACCACAAGGAAGGTATTGAGAATGGACAGATCCAGGATAGGCACCAAGAGTTCTCTTTTCTGGGCACCAGAAACAGTCTGGAATAGAAACCCTGTCCCCTTTGCTCTATTGGAACAGGTTGAATAGCTCTGATACTGAGAAGAGAAAGTACTTGCTTTTGAGCCTCTGCCCACTGGTTTGGAGGAAGGTCTGACAACCTGCTTGGGGTTGGCAGTGAGTGGAAGTAGAATCTGTATCCCTGGGATACAATGTTTAGGACCCATTGGTCCTGGGTAATGTACTTCCAGTTTTTTGCATGAAGGGCAAGTTTTCCTCCTAGGGGTGCACGTACTTGGGCATGGCTGGGAAGGATGATATACAAGTCATTGTGAACCTTTTCCATAATGGGGTGGCTTACCATTCCCTGTTTTTGAGGTGGGAGCACTCCATTGTTAAGCTCCCTGCCTACCCTGAGACATTAATCTATGTGGTCTGTTGCCCCTGGGCTTGGACTGAGAAGGTCTGGGAGGGACTGAAAAGGACCAGTTATTAGAAGGCCAATGCCTAATGAATCTAGGTGACTGTACCTTTAAGAAATCTTTAACACTTTGCATAGATTTAGCTTTTTCCTCCATATTTTTAGATTTTGTGCTAAACAAACATTCTTGGTTTAATGGAGCATCTAGTAATTTTGCTTTGACATGGTCTGGCAAGATTTTTTCCTTCAGCCAAGCATGCCTTCTCAGTACAGACCCAGTGACAGCAGCCCTGCAAGATGCTTCTAAGGCATCAAAACCACACTGCAAAGTATGTTCACTAACTTGGTTTGCAGACTGCATTAACTCTTGTAAATCTTTTTCTGTACAATCAGGAATCAACAACATTTTTTGTTTAATTAGTTCCATAATATGCTGCTGGTACTTCAACATGTGAAACTGGCAATTTAAAGCCCTGATGGCAAGAGTTGCAGGGGTATATACCTTCTTACCCCATCTGTCTAAAGCCCTAGAATCCCTGTCCAAAGGGGTAGGGTTTTTGGCTGTAGTAGCCTTAATAACTTTAGGTCCCTGGGAAATGATCTCTGGATCCACAGTGGGATTTTTAAAGAGAAATTTATGACAGTCAGGTACTCTGTAGTACCTGTCAGGCTTTCTAGGAGCTGCTGGTAAAGTATCAGAGGTAATACTGGATTCCATGAAGACATCATCTACAATATCCAGGATAGGGGTATAGCTAAAGGCCTGTGCTGAGGCAAGTCTAAACATTCTTTGAGTCTCTCTTTGTACTGTGGATAGTCCTAGCATTCCCAGCGGAAATGCTCTCTTAATATATGCAAGGTTTCACCAAAAGAAAAGTCCTCTGGGGGGGAGGCAGAGGAAATGGAATCCCCTGCATCTGAATCCTCATAGGTAGATAAGGGTATGTCCTGGTAATCAGAAGGATCACAGACATCAGACTCATGGTCTATAGAATCAGAAAGAAAATCAATTTTTTGTCTTTTAGAGGGTGAAGGATGGCTTCCCCTAATTAAAGTAACAAGGTCTTCAGCCATTCTAAGCATTTGTTTCTGTGGCATGGGAGCTTGCAAATGCACTTTGGTCATCGGTTTCCTAGGCCTAGTGTGAACTCTGGGCCTGAAAACTTGGTAGTTTTAGGCAGAAATGAAGTAGTCGGCTTAATATGAACATCGGAAGGTATGAATACACCCTCAGAAGCCAGTGCATGCCAGCGGCTCCAGATCCATCCAAGGTAGAGACATCCACAGGTTCCATAGTCAAAGAAGCATCTTGTGGCATACCAGACTCTGAACGGGTCTCAGTAGAGGCCTGCAAATCTGTAGAAGTGGATATCAGGGGCTGCAAAAGCACTTCACTGAGTACCGGCGGACTGGCGACTAGCTTAACTGAAGCATCGTCGGTAGTTTTAGACCTATGCGGTCTGTCTCTGTCTTTATCCTAACGTTTTTTCAGAAGATCGGTAGTTGGATAGCTTATCAAAGCCATTTCAGAATACAGAGAATGAGAGTGAAAGAATTTAGCGACAAAGATAGCCCAATGACGAATAGTTAGGGCATTAAACAAGGCACAAAACCGACAGCAAGGAACGTCGTGGTCTGAGCCTAAACAGGTGACGCAGTAAGAATGAAAATCTCTGTGAGGTATTTGCTTTCCACAGACAAGACAATTGTTAATTTTTTCTAACATCGGTTAGAGCAAGAAAAAAGGATCCCTAACAGGGTACTTAGCTTTAGAAGACTTCAGGTTTGAAACTCGAAAAACGAAAATTTCAGATAGCGGCCGACCGGCACTTGCGAACTGCTTCTGCTTCGGGCTACCGTGCAGCAAGAAAAGCTGATGTAATGGCATCGGCTGCATGTTTTATACCCCTGATGACCTGACGTCATGGAAGAAGCGATAGCATCCGACACAGAATTACCAAGACTCTGGTATTCGGGACGACTGAGGGCTTCCTGCAGGCAGATAAACCATGAGTGATGACTGCAACAGTAAAACACAAAGAACATCATGTGCTTACTAAAAACATCTTTTACTATCATGGTAGATGCTATTGGCAGTTGCAAGGCACTGTTATGGGGGTATCTTTTGCCTCAGTTTATGCGGATTTGTTCATGGCCTTTCTGGAAGATCCATTGATTTATGATCCCAGTCATAACATATATCTGGATGAAATAGATATATGGAGATTGTACCTAGATGATTGCTGGACGGTCTGGAGGGTAGATAGTGATTATTTAAAAGAACATGTTAAATATTTAAATGGTAATAAGTTCATAGGTTCATAGGTAAGTACTAGGCTATCTGCCCGGGGTCTATATTATATCCTTGAATGCTTAAAATAGCGAACGCTGATTGATCAAACTTATTTTTGCGAAACTGCAAAATATCGAAGCAGCAGAAACTCTAATTTTTTCCTAGGGAAAGAATTTGGTTGTCTGTTTCTGTTGCTTCAGTATTTTCAATGTTATGGTGGAAAGTTACCGGTCGGATTCAGGTAAGTGTGCGATTGTGTGGATGTGAGTGTTAGGGTGATTTAGGTGAGTTAGGGTTAGGGCTCGGGATAGGTGTGTGTGCGATTGAGTGGACATGAGGGTTAGGGCGGATTTAAGTGAGTTAGGGTTAGGGAGTGGGTGAGGTGAGTGTGCGATAGTGATGGACCTTAGGGTTAGGGTTTGGGTTAAGGTAAGTGGGTAGTTAGTGGTGTGTGCATAGTTTAGTGTAGGGTTAGGTATCAGATTTTAGGTGTATGTGTGTGGATTTCTGTTTGTTTGGTGTGCTTGTGTTGTGTGTATGTGTTTTGGATCAGCGATTTTTTTCCCTGGGAAAAAAATCACTGATCTGACAGTTTGAGATTGTAAGCTTTCACTTAAATTAGGTCGATCAATCAGCGTTCACTTTTTTAAGCATTCGATGATATAATATAGACCCTATCTGCCCATGGGCATTTATAAGCCTAGCCACAGAGTGATGGCTTTCACCTCCCCAATAGATTAGTAACCTGGGCCTCTGTCAACAAGGCTCCTGAAGTGATCCCAGGGTAGAACTTACGATTACCTATCCAGTCATCAAGATTTCTCTTGAAGAGGGTCAGAGAGTAGCTCTGTTGAATATGGATTGGGATTCTATTCCATAGTGATGGGAGTCGCTGGGGCAGGAATCTATCCCTCCAGCATGTCCTGTTTATTGTTGTACATAGGTTCAAGTCGCTAGAATGAGTGGTTCTGAGGGATCTCGTTTTTTTGAGGTGAAGCGTCCATTAGTTCAGGGTTTGACATGGCCCTATAGGTCAGGCATAGGTCACCTCTGAGCAGACGGTAAGCGACTGAGAAGAGCTGGAGCTTTTTTAGTCGTGCTTCATAGGGTAATTGTTTAAGGCCCTTAATCCTCTTAATGAGGTACTTCTGTGGTCTTTCTAGTTGTTGCAGGTGTCTAGTGAGTTACATCCCAAATGAGGCATTGTACTCTATTATGGGCCTAATTAATGACGAGTAAAGGGGCACAATCACCTCCTTGGATCTGGATGAGAAACCCTTTGTGATCAGGTGTGCCACATAGAAGGATTTCCTGACCGTTTTGGCTATGTGGTTATCAAAGGAGAGCATGCTATCTACTTGGGTACCCAGGTCCCTAATTACTTCTTCTGTACTTATTGGATTCCCATCTATGTGGTAGTTTGTAGGTACTTTTTCTTTCCCAAATGGGATTACTATGCATTTTTTGGCATTTAGCTTGAGACCATGACTTTGACACCAGGTGTTTGTCTCTGTGAGACCCTTTTGCAGGATGTCTGTGTCAGCTGGAGAGTCAGTTATTGCACCCAATTTACAGTCATCTGCAAACTTGGTTAGCCACAGTCCCTCTGCCTTTGCCTGTACTTCGGAGAAATATATACCGAACAGGAGGGGTCCCAGGACTAAGCCCTGTGGGACTCCTCTTGTGACTGGTTTAGAGTCAGACATGGCACCTGCCACTCTTACCGTGTGGGTTCTGTCTGAGAGCCAATTGGCAACCCATCTTGTGACATGGGGGTTGATATTTAAGCTGGTGAGTTTGTCTGTAATTCCTGAGTGTGGGATGGTGTTGAATGCCTTAGCAAGGTCCAGATATGCTGTGTGGACCACCTTCCCTTCATCTATGGCCTTGGTGACTGTTTTGAAGAAGTCGATCAAGTTCAGGAGGCAAGATCTGCCTTTAACAAAGCCGAACTGGGTGGGGTCCAGTGTCTGGAGGTTCCCAATGTCCCTGTTAATGAGCTCCATGATAACGCGTTCCATGGATTTGCAGACCAAGCTAGTCGAGCTTATAGGGCGATAGTTCCCAGGGTCAGTTGTGGCACCACCTTTGTGAAGTGGTATGACTGTTGCTGTATGCCATTCTTTGGGTACATAGCCTGTAGAGAAGCTGAGTTTGAATAGTGATTTGAGATGGGGGGGTTAGTTCATTTTGAAGCTCGTATAAGACACAACCTGGGATAGCATCTGGTCCCATTGATGCTGTGTTTTTGGCCTTTGCAAGGGCTGTCTTTACTTGTGTGTTTGAGATATCTGGAGCACCACATTCTTCTGGGATGGGTGCTAACCCCTTTTGTGGAGAGGAGGGAGGGTGAAGTTTGCACTGAACTTGTCAGCTAGGATGTTGGCAATGTCGGTTGGTTCAGTGTATTTATGGCCATTATGCACTAGCTCGGAGCATATCTGAGAGTTTGCCCCTAGACTCTTGACATAGTTAAAGAAGGCCTTGTGGTTATCCTTAGAGTCATAGGCTATTTTTCTTTCGAAGTTGGCCTTGGATGATTTAATGAGGGAGCCCAGTTTTTTACTGATGTTAATCAGAGATGCCTTCTTATTTTGGGAGTTTGTTCTATCTTGCAGGAGTTTCCTCCTTCTGTTGTAAAGTTTATTTATGGCTGAGGTCCACCAGACTGGCTTCCTCTTTTTTGAGGAGTTGGTCTTGGTTTTATTTGGGATGGCTCAGTCCATGCTTTCTTGAAGGTGTTCATAGAATGCACTTGTAAAGGATTCTGCCTTTGGGTCATCATTTTCCATTTGATTGGGAGCTTTGAAACTTCCCACCTCAGTCTTGAGGAGTGTGAAGTTGGCTTTAGAGAAGTTTTTTAAATGATTTCCTTGACTGGGGGGTGGGGGGTCAGGATGTGGATGTCCAGTCTGATTAGTTTGTGATCTGATCTTACCAATGGTGAGTTTACCTCAGGTGTGGAACATAGGTTCCCCATGTTGGTGATGACCAGATCCAGTATGTTGTCACCTCTTGTGGGAGTGGTGACCAGCTGTTCAAGGGCATTTGAGTTTATAAACTCAAGGAAGCATTGGCCTAGGGTATTTGAGTTTGAGTAGTTTTCCCAGTCAATGTTTGGATAGTTGAAGTCACCCAGTAGCATGGTGTTGGGTAGAATCTTCATACTTTCTAATGTTCTCAGGAATGCTGCATGAGGGTCCTGAGACAAAGTGGGAGATCTGTAGCAAGTTATAAACTGAACAGTCAATTTACCCACTGTCAATTGCACTTGGATGGTCTCAGATTCCGAGTGCTGTGCTACTAACCTGGAGGTGTGGGTGTTCTTGATGAATATGGACACACACCCTCTTTTTGTGTTCTGGTCCTGGTTTTGGGACCTAAAGGTATGGTAGGAGTTATAGCCTGGTTGTGCTGGGGTGCTCTCTGGAGCCTTGTACCACGTTTCTGTCACTGCACATACGTCGATTTCTTCCATACTAAGGAGAGCCTTGAGTGCATGCATTTTGAGGTTTAGACTTCTGGCATTGAGCAGCATTACCCTCAGTTTTTGTTTATTATTGTTGTTTATGGAGGCGGGTTTGTCTTTTGAGCCTTGCCTAAAAAAGGCAGTATTGGGGCAGCAAGAGTCTTGGCCAGTATTCGAAAGCCCAGGGGTGACAGGTGCAAGCCGTCTCTGGTGAAGCAACATGGCTTGTCAAGCATGTCGTCCCAGGCTGACAAGTACTGGATCCCCTTTGAATGACACCAGTAGTTTAACCAATTGTTGAAACTGATCATTTTTTTTTTCATATGCTGGCATCATTTTGGGCGAGGGCAGGATGCTAGTCAGAGTCATACTAGCCTGGGCTACATGGTGAGAGAGCTCCTCCATGTCTCTTTTCATGTAGTCCAGGGAGGTACGTCTCAGGTCATTTACGCCAACATGTACAATGACAGTCATATTTGTACTTGTTGTGGAGTGGCCTGAGTGCATGTGTTATGTGGCGGATTCTGGCACCCGACAGGCAGCTTACGGTAACCTTCTCCTTGTTCAGTCTAGTGAGTGGGACGTCTGTGTGCCTGATGATAGAATCATCGATTACTAGTCTGTTAGGTGTGTTATTGAGCCTTAGGGGCTGTTTTTGCTTGGCACACTGATGTTGTGATGTATGTGTTACCTGGTTTCTGTTGTGGGGTGGGGGTTGCTTGGGTGTATGCTTAAGAGGTCTCTGTTGTTTAGGCAGGTTCTTATTTAGAGCCTCCGAGTATGTTTTTGCGTGTTTCTGAGAGTTGTTTTCTGGTGCAGCTATGGCTGGTCTATGTGAGTCTGGTAATGTGGTGCTAGTGTTGCCCTTCTCCTTGTGACTGGTTGATCCAGTCGTGGGGTGAGAGAGCTTAGCCTCCAGTTTGGCTGTGTAGCTGCATCTCTCACATATGTTTGTGTTGGTTGGGAGGAGGATGGGGTTGTCTGTATACATGAGGCAATTGTAACATTGCCTCAAGATGCCCAGATTCACCAGCTGGACCAGAGAGCACACCTGAAGCTGTCCCTTGAACATGCCTGAATAGATGGTTGGGACTGTATTGCTGACTGGATGAGTAAAGAGCCTTATACTTCCTGAGTATAGGGCTGAAGTGCAAGCTGTAAGCTAGTGCTAGTTTTAGTAAGTGCCGGTCTTAAATTGCCTTATTTCTAGTGCTGGGTTGAAGTGTTTCAAGTTTCAAGGGAAAAACTGAAGTGCAGACTTCGTGGAGCCTGGAATAGTTTAACGGCAGCTAAACAGCGCTGCGCAGTGCGCAAACCCATGCAAAACCGCGATAAGCGGTTTTTATACCAGGGTGATCAAAAAGGATAGAAATTGGCCCAAAATGGCCAATGAGCTACAAGTCGCTGGGCTGGGAAAACTTCTACAGGGATAGATAGGCTGCGCAGAGTTCCCTCTCTCACAGTGAATAAGGAAGCC
Organism: Protopterus annectens; assembly: GCF_019279795.1. Taxonomy (NCBI): domain Eukaryota; kingdom Metazoa; phylum Chordata; order Ceratodontiformes; family Protopteridae; genus Protopterus; species Protopterus annectens. The sequence goes on along the minus strand of NC_056737.1, from coordinate 678,065,772 downwards.
ACCTAATTATCCAAGTATGATATGGGCAAAACAGGAACCTTTACCACAGTCCTGGATTTAGCAAAGCCTGAAAACTGGACTAGACTAGTTCAGAAAGGCGGGAAAACAAGGATTTTTTTTGTGTTTTTTTTTTTTTTTTCAGAAACAACAGAAATGCAGAGCTTAAATTACTTTAAATACACAGAGGAGGCAAGTGCACTTGAGTATGTAGCCTGCGACTGTGTTACACGTAACTTAAATGCAAAAATGACAAACAGCAACTTTTTTCAAGTGCAACAAAGAAATAAGTACAGTAAGCAATGCAGATATCACTAGGGATCCACTGAAGCGCTGAAAAGCCGCTTTTAGGCGAAATTAGCATTTCAGGGAAAGAACAAGTAAAAACAATGCTTAATCAAGTCCAAAATCTCTCTTTTGTCTCTCGGCCGCTTGTAGGACCCTGCAGGGCGCCACGAGGAGCCTGCTGAGCTGTACACAAGTGCAAAACCGCGCTAAGTGGTTTTTATACCAGGGAGATCAAAAAGGATAGAAATTAGCCAAAAATGGCTAATGAGCTACAAGTTGCTGGGCTGGGACCACTCCTACAGGGACAGATAGGCTGCTCAGAGTTCGCTCTCTCACAGAGAACAAGGAAGCCACCTAACTATCCAAGTATGATATGGGCAACACAGGAACCTTTACCTCAGTCCTGGATTCAGCAAAGCTTTAAAACTGGACTAGACTAGTTCAGAAAGGTGGGAAAACAAGGAATTTTTTTGTGGTTTTTTTTTGTTTGTTTTTAGAAACAAAAATGAAGAGCTTAAATTACTTTAAATACACAGAAGAGGCTAGTGCACTTGAGTATGTAGCCTGTGACTGTGTTACACGTAACTTAAATGCCAAAACGACAAACAGCAACTTTTTTCAAGTGCAACAAAGAAATAAGTACAGTAAGCAATGCAGATATCACTAGGGATCCACAGAAGCGCTGAAAAGCCGCTTTTAGGCAGAATTAGTGTTTCAGAGAAAGAACAAGTAAAAACAATACTTAATCAAGTCCAAAGCCTCTCTTTTGTCTCTCAGCCGCTTGTAGGACTCCGCAGGGCACCACGAGGAGCTTGCTGAGCTGTATACAAGCGCAAAACTGCACTAAGCGGTTTTTATACCAGGGAGATCAAAAAGGATAGAAATTAGCCCAAAATGGACAAAGAGCTACAAGTTGCTGGGCTGGGACCACTCCTTCAGGGACAGATAGGCTGCTCAGAGTTCCCTCTCTCACAATGAACAAGGAAGCCACCTAACTATCCAAGTATGATATGGGCAACACAGGAACCTTTACCACAGTCCTGGGTTCAGCAAAGCCTGAAAACTGGACTAGACTACTTCAGAAAGGAGGAAAACAAGGAATTTTTTTGTGTTTTTGTTTTCAGAAACAACAGAAATGCAGAGCTTAAATTACTTTAAATACACAGAGGAGGCTAGCGCACTTGAGTGTGTAGTCTGCGACTGTTACCAGTAACGTAAATGCAAAAATGACAAACAGTAACTTTTTTCAAGTGCAACAAAGAAATAAGTACAGTAAGCAATGCAGATATCACTAGGGATCCACAGAAGCGCTGAAAAGCTGCGTTTTAGGTGGAATTAGTGCTTCAGGGAAACAACAAGCAAAAACAATACTTAATCAAGTCCAAAGTCTCTCTTTTGTCTCTAGGCCACTTGTAGGACCCTGCAGGGCACCACGAGGAGCCTGCTGAGCTGTATACAAGCGCAAAACCGCGCTAAGTGGTTTTATACCAGGGAGATCAAAAAGTATAGAAATTAGCCAAAAATGGCTAATGAGCTACAAGTTGCTGGGCTGGGACCACTCCTACAGAGTCAGATAGGCTGCTCAGAGTTCCCTCTCTCACAGTGAACAAGGAAGCCACCTAACTATCCAAGTATGATATGGGCAACACAGGAACCTTTACCTCAGTCTTGGATTCAGCAAAGCTTGAAAACTGGACTAGACTAGTTCAGAAATGTGGGAAAACAAGGAATTTTTTTGTGTTTTTTTTTTTTTTTTTTTTTTTAGAAACAGAAATGCAGAGCTTAAATTACTTTAAATACACAGAGGAGGCTAGCACACGAGTGTGTAGCCTGCGACTGTGTTACAGGTAACTTAAATGCAAAAACGACAAACAGTAACTTTTTATCAAGTGAAACAAGGAAATATGTACAGTAAGCAATGCAAATATCACTAGGGATCCACAGAAGCACTGAAAAGCCGCATTTTAGGTGGAATTAGTGTTTCAGGGAAATAACAAGCAAACAAACAACAACAATACAAACAAAGCTAGATTCAGCAGGCCTGGATCTAGTCTATGCTACAGCAAACAAGGTGTACCAATTTCAGTAAGAAACAGTTCAAATATGCAGGCACTATAAGCCTTTAACCAGAAATTCCAAGCTCAGAAGGGCAGAGTCCAGCCTTTCCTCCCACAAGAGTGCAGACCACGAACCTTCTTAATTTAAAATAACTGGCCAGAAGCCCAAGTGCTTAAACCAGAACTAATACACTTATAGAATAACAGACACTGAGCCCTCAATCAGCAGTTCCCAACTTAGAAGGATGTAAGCTACCTGTCCTGCCACCACAGTGCAGGCCACAAACCTTCCTAATGTAAAGCAACTGGTCTGAAGCCCAAGTGCTTAATCCAAAAGACTTAGAATGATAGCTACACTTTAATCAAGTTACTACCAAGCAGTAATGAATACAATTGAATACTTTAAAGAATGCCTGGATTAGTGCTCAAGTTATACAAACAAAGCTAGATTCAGCAGGCCTGTATCTAGGCTATGCTACAGCAAACAAGGTGTACCAATTTCAGTAAGAAGCAGTTCAAATATGCAAGCACTATAAGCCTTTAACCAGAAATTTCCAGCTCAGAAGGGCAGAGTCCAGCCTCTCCTCCCACAAGAGTGCAGACCACAAACCCTCTTAATGTAAAAAAACTGGACTGAATCCCAAGTGCGTAAACCAGAACTAATACACTTTTAGAATAACACTCACTGAGCCCTCAATTAGCAGTTCCCAACTTAGAAGGATGTAAGCTACCTGTTCTGCCACTACAGTGCAGACCACAAACCTTCTTAATGTAAAACAACTGGTCTGAAGCCCAAGTGCTTAAACTAAAAGGCTTAGAATGAAATACAATTGAGTACTTTTAAGATGACAGAAAAGCAAAATAAAGTAGGAAGAATCACAAATGCAGTAAAAGCTGATAAAAAGAAGAACATTTTTTTTTTGAGTGAGCAAATGAGATGGGCCCAGGAGGAGTATCCAAGTGCAAATTTACAAGCGGGGCGGGCAGTTTCAAAGCCACCAAGATTAACACCAAAACAAAAACAGGGAGGGTGGGTGAGAACCTACAGAAAAAACAGAGTCACAACTTCCAGCAATATATTGCTCAATGCAACACAAACAAATTAATTTAAATCATGTATTATTTGAAAAAAAGTGCAGACAATATGTTCAGTTGATTGCATGCAGGTCTTAGCTGGCCAAAGCTCACAGTTTAAGCAGAAAATAATTTACTGTACCACTTATATAAGACAGAGACTGAATAACAATGAAGTGAACTACCCCCACTTATCACTGACTATGCAGGTTTTTTACAAGCCTTAACTGAAAAAACAGAGTCACAACTTCCAGCTAGATATTGTTCAATGCAACACAAACAAATTAATTTAAATTGTGTATTATTTGAAAAAAGTGCAGATAAAGATTTATTTAACTTCACTTATACGTTCAGTTGATTGCATGCAGGTCTTAGCTGGCCAAAACTCACAGTTTAAGTAGAAAATAATTCACTGTGCCACTTATATAAGACAGAAACTGAATAACAATGAAGTGAACTACCCCCACTTATCACTGGCTATGCAGGTTTTTTAGCAAGCCTTAACTGAAAAAACAGAGTCACAACTTCCAGCTAGATATTGCTCAATGCAACACAAACAAATTAATTTAAATTGTGTATTATTTGAAAAAAGTGCAGATAAAGATTTACTTAACTTCACTTATACATTCAGTTGATTGCATGCAGGTCTTAGCTGGCCAAAGCTCACAGTTTAAGCAGAAAATAATTCACTGTACCACTTATATAAGACAGAAACTGAATAACAATGAAGTGAACTACCCCCACTTATCACTGGCTATGCAGGTTTTTTAGCAAGCCTTAACTGAAAAAACAGAGTCACAACTTCCAGCTAGATATTGCTCAATGCAACACAAACAAATTAATTTAAATTGTGTATTATTTGAAAAAAGTGCAGATAGAGATTTACTTAACTTCACTTATATGTTCAGTTGATTGCATGCCAGTCTTAGCTGGCCAAGGCTCACAGTTTAAGCAGAAAATAATTCACTGTACCACTTATATAAGACACAAAATGAATAACAATGAAGTGAACTACCCCCACTTATCACTGGCTATGCAGGTTTTTTAACAAGCCTTAACTGAAAAAACAGAGTCAAAACTTCCAGCTAGATATTGCTCATTGCAACACAAACAAATTAATTTAAATTGTGCATTATTTGAAAAAAGTGCAGATAAAGATTTACTTAACTTCACTTATACGTTCAGTTGATTGAATGCAGGTCTTAGCTGGTCAAGGCTCACAGTTTAAGCAGAAATTAATTCACTGTACCACTTATATAAGACAGAAACTGAATAACAATGAAGTGAACTACCCCCACTTATCACTGGCTATGCAGGTTTTTTAACAAGCCTTAACTGAAAAGCAGAGTCACAACTTCCAGCTAGATATTGCTCAATGCAACACAAATTAATTTAAATCGTGTATTATTTGAAAAAAGTGCAGATAAAGAATTACTTAACTTCACTTATACCTTCAGTTGATTGCATGCAGCTCTTAGCTGGACAAAGCTCATGGTTTATGCAGAAAATAATTCAAACTGTACCACTTATATAAGGCAAAACCTGAATAACAATGAAGGGAACTACCCCCACTTATCACTGGCTATGCAGGTTTTTTAACAAGCCTTAACTCAAAAAACAGAGTCACAACTTCCAGCTAAATATTGCTCAATGCAACACAAACAAATTAATTTAAATTGTGTATTATTTGAAAAATGTGCAGATAAAGATTTACTTAACTTCACTTATACATTTAGTTGATTGCATGCAGGCCTTAGCTGGCCAAAGCTCACAGTTTAAGCAGAAAATAATTCACTGTACCACTTATATAAGACAGAAACTGAATAACAATGAAGTGAACTACCCCCACTTATCACTGGCTATGCAGGTTTTTTAACAAGCCTTAACTGAAAAAACAGAGACACAACTTCCAGTTAGATATTGATCAATGCAACACAAATTAATTTAAATTGTGTATTATTTGAAAAAAGTGCAGATAAAGATTTACTTAACTTCACTTATACGTTCAGTTGATTGCATGCAGGTCTTAGCTGGCCAAGGCTCACAGTTTAAGCAGAAAATAATTCACTGTACCACTTATATAAGACAGAAACTGAATAACAATGAAGTGAACTACCCCCACTTATCACTGGCTATGCAGGTTTTTTAACAAGCCTTAACTGAAAAAACAGAGACACAACTTCCAGTTAGATATTGATCAATGCAACACAAACAAATTAATTTAAATTGTGTATTATTTGAAAAAAGTGCAGATAAAGATTTATTTAACTTCACTTATACATTCAGTTGATTGCATGCAGGTCTTATCTGGCCAAGGCTCACAGTTTAAGCAGAAAATAATTCACTGTACCACTTATATAAGACAGAAACTGAATAACAATGAAGTGAACTACCCCCACTTATCACTGGCTATGCAGGTTTTTTAACAAGCCTTAACTGAAAAAACAGAGACACAACTTCCAGTTAGATATTGATCAATGCAACACAAACAAATTAATTTAAATTGTGTATTATTTGAAAAAAGTGCAGATAAAGATTTACTTAACTTCACTTATACATTCAGTTGATTGCATGCAGGTCTTATCTGGCCAAGGCTCACAGTTTAAGCAGAAAATAATTCACTGTACCACTTATATAAGACAGAAACTGAATAACAATGAAGTGAACTACCCCCACTTGTCACTGGCTATGCAGGTTTTTAACAAGCCTTAACTGAAAAAATAGAGTCACAACTTCCAGCTAGATATTGCTCAATGCAACACAAATAAATTAATTTAAATCGTGTATTATCTGAAAAAAGTGCAGATAAAGATTTACTTAACTTCACTTATACGTTCAGTTGATTGCATGCAGGTCTTAGTGGGGTATCAATTTTACGGTGAACTATCACTTGCAACAAATTAGGTTTCTAGATGTTAGGGTTACCAGAAACATTGATAACACCTTGGATAATCAATTATACTGCAGATACCCACAATATAGCTCACTATTACATGCAATCAGTTTCCACCCTCCACATATTATAAGAAACATTCCAAAATCCCAGTTTCTTTGTATTAGACATATCTGTTCCAATCCAGATAATTATGAGCACTATAGACAAGATATCATTGGCAAGTTTAAAACCAGGGACTACAAATCTGGCAGTGTTCTAACTGCTAGTAACTGGGCATCTGCTCAGGACAGGAAGGAGCTACTGACTTACAAGGAGAAACAAAATGTGGGAGCTTCTAAAATTCGTTTATTGAACACATATGGACGGAATAACAACATTTTGAAGGACATTATCAAAATAGACATTGGAATATATTGCTATCTGATCACAAATTATCTGATATGCTCAATTTTAAATGTTTATTTTCCATCCATAGAGGCAAGACATTGGGCTCATATTTTAGCCACTATAAATGATGGTAGGAATCTAATAGATATAAACAACAATCATGGGTGTACCTCTATATGGTTGTGTCCCTTGTGGACACTATGTACATTGTTTTAGAATAATCAAATCCAAACAGTTTACTAGGAAAACTCAGCTGTAGTTATGATATACAATTTTTAGCCAATTGTAGTACGGATTAGGTAATTTATCTTGCCACTTGCTCTTGTTCAGCATTTTATATAGGACAGACATCTCGACCACTTAGACTACGTATGACTGAACATTTTAGTGATATCAGAAATAAAAGACAGTCGAGTGCTTTATACAAACACTTCCTTAAACACACAACTGCAAACTTTAGATTTTCTATCATTTATAGGATTATAGGGGATAGATGTAACAAAACTGGCTGGCATTCTATTCTTAATAATAAAGAAAAAGGTGGATAATCAAATTGGGTGGGCTGTTTCCCCATAGATTAAATGAGCAGCTTTGATTAACCAATCAGAAGTGATTTTGTTGTTAATTACCTATATTTTGGGGAATGCTACTAATGAATTGTATGGCTTACATTGAGGAAGGCTATGTTTAGTCAAAACTGGTCTGGTTTTTTTTGTACCTTGTCTCCTATATACCATAAATACATTGGGTATTTCACACCACATTATGCTGGCCTGGTGCTTCTCAACACATCAACCATGTCATAGGTAAAGTACAGCTGTATCTGCACTAATTTCCCAGGTCTGTATAACAGTGACTGCATATGCCTCACAGCTTATAGGGCTGAGGGTTGTATATAGGTATATGGCGATTGACATCATCTGTTGCAGAGTGGAGAATGGTAAGTGTATTGGGTTGGACACACCTCTGTTGGCTAATAATCACAACCCCAGGGGATATTCATCAACCAAATGCACTGAGATTACTATTCACACACACACACACACACACACACACACACACACACACACACACACACACACACACACACACACACACACACACACACACACACACACACACACACACACACACACACACACACACACACACACACACACAAACAGGATCCCCATCAAGTTGTGGCAATACAGTGTTATACAGTTATGGCCATTGGCACAAAACTACTTGTGTGAGGAGTATGACAAGGTACCTGTATGGTGAAGAACATCACATGTCCTTGTGAGGAATGGCAATGGTGGGTGTAAAGGGCCACTGTACAGATTGACTGGGCTACTGAGGGGAGGTTACAGGGTGACAATGGCTTTTACTTGCTGCATAACACACACTTAGTCAGGAGATGTAACACATCGAAGAACTTTCTGATGTCAGTGGCACTGTTGTGGTCAACAGACAGCTCACTGTCAACCTGTGTTCCCCATTCTGAAGACAAACTCTTGCAAAAACAAAACCAGTAAAAAAACACCAAGGTTGACGGAAAGTACAAATCCACTTTGCGATATTGATGTGTACTTAACGCAACTTTTATTAAGAAACCAAGAAACGTTTTCGCTGCAAACCCAGCTGTAGCTTCCTCAGAGTACATTGAAACAATGAGAAGTTGGTTTTTAAAAACATAAAAAAGCGCCAAAACATAAAGCGCTTGAGTTTTCTAAAAGGTATAGTACATATAAGAATGAAAGCACAATGTATACTCCCGTTTAAATACAAATTTATATAAAGTTCCATACTGAAAGTCTAGGGTATTGTAACAATAAACAAGTGTCAACATTGTGCAAATACTGCATCTATTAATTAAAACATTTAAAAGTAGTAATTTACTATCCGATCAAGTTCCGTACTGCAGAACAAAAAGTCGGTTCCGTTTATTGCAAAAAGAGTCAAAATGTGCTCATCAATTTATATTATGCCATATATTGAGCTAGAAGTCCAATCTACAAAATAGGCTAATGAAAGAGTTTAAATCTAATAAATTGTGTAACCCAGGGTAATTGAGTTATCAAATTAGAAGTCAATGGTCAATTCCAGAAGTTTCAGACTTTAGTAGAATTGATCCTCTAGTTTAGGCAAAAGAACTCTGATGTTAGTCATCGGTAGCCTTGTCTGAACAAATAATAGTATACTCCTCATATTAAGAGGTGTATTCATGTTAAAGAACAAGTAATCAAGAAATATTTATTAAAATGAACAGTGTGTAAAAAACACGCCAAAGGCGGGACCTTGCTACTCAAGGTGTCTGAGACAATATACTACTACAATATGATGGTACAAAAATAAGTCCAAGATTATACTCAGGGATAAATATGCAGGAAATGGTTCCAACTAATGTGCCTACATCCCAACCCTGAGTGTGAGGTACATAATGGACTAAACAGGACAATGAATGACCAAGCTAGTAGATGAAATGGTGGTAAATCCTACTAGATACACTTTATGTCCATGGATATTCTATGGGAGGGAATACAAGATGTGTGTATATGTGCCTGGATGTATCTGATCATGACCAAGTAGATGATACAGGTCGAGGAAAAAGGGGGAAGTTGTTATCGAGCCCTGTAAAATAAAGTGTGACCAAAGAGCTCAAGATAGTGTTATGGCTATCTTAAATAACTCTTGAGTTTAAGTAAACAAGAAATGTTGCAGTTCTCGTTCAACCCTGGTGGTTGAAATGCATTCAGTTTTAATTGCCATTCTAGTTCTTTGGTTTCCAACAAAATAGATACCGGGCCACCTCTGATATTATGGGGGACATGATCAATGGCAAAAAATAAAAAGCTGTGTTCTTTGTTTTGTAAAATATGCTTAGAAAGTGCATTGTCCTCCTTGCCCTTTTTGATGGCATACATGTGCTGGTAGATTCTCTCTTTGAATTTTCGCTCTGTTTTGCCAATGTAATAGGCTGAGCAACAAGTACAAGTTGCCAAATAAACTATAAATTTTGTATTACAATTAACTTTGTAATGACTAATAAGCTTTCTACCATTCAATTGAACTGCATTCCCTGTCCTAAGACATCTACACCAGTTGCAATTTCCACAAGTGAAAGTGCCTTTCTGACGGGAAAAGAAGTCAAGTTGTTTTTTAGTTTCCAGTATGTTTTTTAAATTCTTGCCTCTCCTAAACACAATGAGGGGCTTTTCACCCAACTTTTCAAGGAGTAAACTGTTACTGGTGATGAAATGCCAGTTTTTAAACAACATGGAACTAATATGCTTTGAGTCCATGTTAAAAGTTGTTATAAAACTGGAAGGGTAGAAGTTTTGTTTATTGGTTGTATCTTTTACTAACCCTGAGGTGGATGTCAAGTCCAATGTGCCCGAAAGATCTATAACTGCAGGCACCCTGTTGCATTGTGTAGTGGTGTCAGAAAGTAAAGGTTTATAGAACCCATTGAGTCTCTTATTGGTGACCTCTATTGTAAGCTCGTCAATCAATGGGCCTGGGTAATCACGACTAGAAAACATGTCATAGAGGAGTGCGCACTCCCTGTTGTAATGAAGGTCAGTGCTGCACATTCTAGCTGCTCGAATCAACTGGCCCTTAACTATCGATCTTTTTTGTTTGTATGGATGTTGACTTGAAAAGTGTAGAAGTGAATTACAGTAGGTAGGTTTTCTGTAGATAGTGGATGATAGTGTACCTGTAGTGGAATGTTTTTCAAGTTTGACATCCAAATAGTCAATAGAGTCAGTGGAAAAATGGTGAGTGAATTTGAAAAATGTCGTGGTGTTGTTCATGTAGTTAATAGTGGATATGGCGTCTTGTTCGGAGCCTCTGAAAAGGATAAAGATGTCATCCAGGTATCTTGTGTAGTAGATGATAAAATGAGCTAGTTGGGGGTTGTCCAAAATGAATTTCTTTTCCCAGAAGGCTACTACCATGTTGGCAACAGTAGTGCCACAGGGTGAGCCCATTGCTATGCCCTGGGTTTGTAAAAAGTAGTTGTTTTCAAAAATGAAAAAGTTAGATGTTAATATAATGTCAATTAATTCAGTGACTGTGTCAATTTCAATTTGTTGGGCCCCTAACTCCTTAAGTAAGATACCAATCCATTCTGAGGCCTCCTGGTGTGGGATGGAAGTGTACAAATCCACTATATCTATTGTAAGAAAATTGAAGTCAGAAGTTAGGTGTAGTTGGTTAATGTTTGAGAGGAATGTCCATGAGTCCTTGCAAATGCCAGGGATTAATTTTAAATATTTTGCAAGGATGTTGTCCACTAATCGGGCACTGGGGTGAGTCATAGAAGACCTGCCATCTATCAGTGCTCTAATCGGTGAGTCATGTAAGTTCTTGTGAATTTTCGGGATTCCGAAAATAATAGGTGTTTTTGGTGTGGTAATGTCTATATAATGACAGACTTCGTTGTTGATTTTCCCCGCCAAAAAGAGATCCCTGAAATATCCTCTGTTTCTTACAAATGTTGTGTTCATCTCATTAAGGGAAGAGGGTCTGTAGGCTGGGCTGTCAAGGATGGACTTCATTCTTTCTGAATAATCACTATTTTCAAAAATTACAAGCCCACCACCTTTGTCAGGTTTAAGGACCCTTACTGGAATATCACAAAGTTCCCTTAAGAGAGTATGCTGCTGTTTGGTGATATTAAACTTTTGCTTGTTTGTTAAAAATTTCTGTTGTGTTTCAAGGTGTCTTAAATCAACCTCACAAGCCTTCTCAAACAGAACCAGTCCAGGGTGTAATGGAGGGTTGTACACACTCAAGAGCTTCAAATTGTGAAGTTCATGTTGCATTGGAGCAGAGAACAATAAACCTAAATTCAATTTCCTTGTGAAATGTTTCAAGTCAATAATAGTTTCAGTAAGGTTGAAATGGCAACTGGGAATGAAGGTATTGCCAAAAGAAAGTAAATCAATCAGTTCTTGTTTGATTGAAAACTTGGAGAAATTGTAGATATGGAAATCACCTTTGGTATTAGTAAGGATCGATGGTAGGACAGGAGGCAATGCTTCAGTACTGTTATTCAGTTGTGTAAGTGTTAGTTGTTCCAG